>NC_091565.1:41981502-41986502 GCF_042767895.1 Penaeus vannamei
GCAGGCGCCTGCTCCTTGCCGCCGCGCATGTGTGAAAATAATTCTCGGATCCAGACGAGGAGCGCAGAGGAGAGAGAAGCCGCAATATACTTTACCTTTCTCATGTAAATGGAATCTCGGCGGTGCACTGCGGTGGAATGACAGACTGAAGGCTCGCCATTACTGCCGGTGTGTTTATGTGGCTTTTGTTTGCCGCTTCGGATGCCCCTTGAGCGTGGTTTTGCATGCAGGCACGTTACAAGCACACGCGTAAACACACACGTACACACACACACGCACACATACATACATACATACATACACATACATACATACACATACATACATACATACACATACATACATACATACACATACATACATACATACACATACATACATACATACACATACATACATACATACATACATACACATACATACATACATACATACATACATACATACATACATACATACATACACACACACACACACATACACACACATACATACATACATACACACACATACATACATACATACATACATACATACATACATACACACACACACACACACACACACACACACACACACACACACACACACACACACACACACACACACACACACACACACACACACACACACACACACACACACACACACACACACACACACACACACACACACAAACACACACCATCAAACAAACAAACACGCACAAGCACAAATTATTTATTTTACCCACACATTTTCTATAATTGTATTCATGCTCGTCCTAAAGCGCCCTGGTTACTTGCTCGATTTAATTAAGTGATAAATCTCCTTATGTTTATATCTTTTTATGCCTGCAAGTCGGCTCGAGCAGTGCTTTGTAAACACGTTTGGGATATTCAAGAGCATGTTGGCTGGTCGGTGTGCGCTGTGTGATTGGTCGGGCTCGGCGTGTGTTGTCGGTGTTGTTGTTGTTGTTGTCGGTGTTGTTGTTTTTGTTGTCGTTGTTGTTGTTGTCGGTGTTGTTGTTGGTGTTGTTGTTGTTGTTGTTTTTTTTGCTGTTGCTGTTGTTGCACGGGGAATTGCTTCGTGATAATGGTATTTAAGTGTGGGAGAAAGCAAGCAAGGAGAGGGAGATGGAGAGAGAGAGAGCGGAGAAAGAGAGGGAGGGAGAGAGAGAAAAAGGATGGTCAGTTCTGTTTATTTATTTATTATTGTTGTTATCATCATTATTGTTTTTGATGTTTTTAGTATTGAATTTACTATCGTAATTATGCTATTTTATTGTTTTCTTTTCATCATTGCTTTTTTATTATTATGATCATTATCATTATCATTATTGTTTTTATCATTACTACATTATCATTATCATTTTTGTTATTATTATTAATATTGCCCTTATTACCGTTGTTGTTGTTCCAATCCTTATGATTTATTTACTATTTAAGTAATGAGATTGACCTCTTAAGCAAAACCGTTTAAAACCCCTTTCTCTCGCTACGATAATTAGCCCAGGTCCGCGAACTTGTAAGTCAACAAAAATACTGTTTGTTTATCCGACACCAGGCAAACGACCGGCCGACTTCTGTATGCGGCCCTAATAGTCACTTTTAAGAGGACGTGAAAATTATTAAAAAAAAAAAAAGGTTGCGTTTATAACAGCTGCTTGTGAGCGAAAATAAATAAGGGTTGAGTAATAACAGATTGAGGTCGTTATGGTATTTTTGTTTTGTTTTATTTGATTATGGTTTATTTTTATGAATTGTGATTATGGTAATTATGATATGTTTTTTTATTGATTATGATTATGGTAATTATGATTTACTTTTATTAATTATGATTATGGTAACTGATTTATTTTTATTAGTTATGGTTATGGTCATTATAATTTATTTTTATTAATCATGATTATGGTAATTATGATTTATTTTAATTAATTATGATCATGGTAATTATGATTTTTTTTTGAGGTAATTATAATCTATTGTGATACAGTGATGGTGATTATGGTATAATGAGGAAATGATGGCAATGGAAATGATTATGGAAACGTGAGTGTGACGTCATACGTTGTGGGAAGGAGGTGGGGAGGGGGTGGGGGGCTTCTCGATAAACCGATTATGAAGACGTATATGCTTCTTTAGCCAGGTGGAGGAGGGTGGGGGGGGAGAGGAGGGTGGGAGGAGGGAGCTGGAGGGGGAGGAGGGTGGGGGTGGAGGGAGCTGGAGGGGGAGGAGGGTGGGGGGAGGGAGCTGGAGGGGAGGAGGACGGGGGAGGGAGCTGGAGGGATCGGAGGGGAGGGGAGGGGGAGGGGGAGGGAGCTGGAAGGGGAGGAGTAGGGGGTGCGTTGTACCCCACCTTTCCGATGGAGGGGGAGGAGGGAGAGTGGGAGAGGGAGTTGGAGGGATCGGAGAGGGGGGAGGGAGGGGGCACGGCGGGCCCCACCTTTCCGATGGAGGGAGAAATTACTGTTCTTCTCGCTCCCTGCCTGGGTACGGAGGGGGGGGGGGGTGTTTAAAGCTTAGGTCATGAGCAGCGGTACATGCAGAAAAGACTTGGCTCGAACCTAGGCTTTTCTTTATGTCTATAGATATAAGGTTTATATTTGTATTCCCCCTTCTCTCAGGCCCTCTCCTTCGCTGTCTCCTTTCTCTGGCTCCCTCCTCTTCTCTTATTCCCCTTCTCCCAGTCCCTCTCCCTCTCTATCTTCTCTCTCTCCTTCTCCCACCCCTTCTCTCCTCCCAGTCTCTCTCCCTCTCTATCTCCTATCAATCCCTCTCTCTCCCCTTCTCTCCTTCTCCCTCTCTATCCCTCTCCCTCTTTATCTCCTATCTATCCCTCTCCCTCTCCCTCTCCTTCTCCATCTCCTCTCCAGCTCCTCGCTTCCCCTCTTCCAGGAGATGGCGGGAGAAGAGGCAGGAAGACTGAAAATTAGTCATAACATCGGATATTGGTTCGGATCCTCGGCCGATGGCAGCCTAAGTGTGTTGCTTGGGGAGAAGGCCGGGGGGGTGGGGGTGGGGGGACGAGAATAACATTTGTGTGTATGTTTGTGTGGGTTTGTGTGCGTGCGTTTGTGTGTGTGTGTGCGTGTGTGTGTGTGTGTGTGTGTGTGTGCATATGTGTGTGTGTGTGTATATATAATGTATGTGTGTGTGTATATATATATGTGTGTGTTTTTGTGTGTCTGTGTGTCTGTATATATATGTGTATATGTGTGTGTGTTGTGTGTGTGTGTATATGTGTGTTTTATATCTGTATGTGATCGGATCTGAATTTCATCATCATTTTGTTCAGTGGAAATAATTTCAGAAAGCGCCGTTGCCTCCAACCCATTGCCCTTTCTGATAACAAGTTCAGCCAGGAGAGCGCCACAGAGTCACCTGATCCAGTAACGCAAGGCGAGGGACAGCGGCTGAAGGTCTTGGCTGGCTGGTGAGGGGAAAACGAAATAATAACGCCAGTATTCATTACGCTCCGAAATCGTTTTGTGTGTGTGTTTGTGTCTGTCTGTGTTTGGGTGATGGGAGAGAGTGTGTGGGCGGGCGAGGTTTGTGCTGAGGGGTGTTTTTATTTTTTATTTTTTATTATGTTTTGCTTTTCTTTCTCTCTGTCTGTCTCTTTCTCTTTCTCTCTCTCTCTCTCTCTCTCTCTCTCTCTCTCTCTCTCTCTCTCTCTCTCTCTCTCTCTCTCTCTCTCTCTCCCTCTCTCTCTCCCCTCCCTCCCCCTCCCTCCCTACCTCCCTCCCTCTCCCTCTCCCTCTCTCTCTCTCTCTCTCTCTCTTTATAGAAATGTTTTTATTTGCGTCGCGTCATGTACACCGTGTTGAAATAACAGCTGTGAGGAAGTTTTTTCGCAGCATCCGAAAAATGGCGTTTCACTGACATCTGCAGCGGAGAATGAAAGTTGCATTGAGATCCAGATATAAAACCATATAAAGGCGGAAAGGCGCCGCTACGCCAGGTTTGCAAGGATTGCAACACGGCAGGCCAATAAAAGTATAAAACGCAGTCTTGGAAATATCTCCCCTTTTTTCCCACTCGAGAGACGCGAAGAAAATGCGAATTGCAAAGAAAACGCGAATTGCAAAAGAAAACGCGCATTGCAAAGAAAACGGGAATTGCAAAGAAAACGGGAATTGCAAAAGAAAACGGGAATTGCCCCATCATCTCGCGGGCGGGCTAGAAACGGCCTCGGGAGGGGGAAGGGGGGAGGGGGGGGCGGTTGTGCCTTCACGTCAATCAGATAAAAATCTTTATGAATAAAAAAAGAGAAAAGAAAAAAGGCCATACATCATGTGAAGAGACGTGCTTTGGCGGGGGTTTTATTCCTTGGTCGAATAGTAATGATTTCATTTTCGTGTGTGTTTGTTTGTGTGCGTGCGTGTGTGTGTGTGCGCGTGTGTGTGTGTGTGTGTGTGTGTGTGTGTGTGTGTGTGTGTGTGTGTGTGTGCGCGCGCGCGCGCGTGTGTGTCCGTGTATGAGTGTGTGTATGTGCGTTTGTGTGCGTATAGAAAGAAAGGAGAAACATGTAGTGGTCATATGAAGGAAAGCAATACAGATAATGGAAGTTACGAATGAAAATGAATTAAAATAGAGAATAAAGCAGCGAAGAAAACGTAAAAAGAACAAGTAGGAAATGAGCTGATAATATTTCACATAGAAGTATGTAGATAGAGGGAAGAATTTTTTTTTTCTTTTTTTCGTTTTTTCGGCGCAAACGAAATTTGTTAAGCACGTCTTTGTCGGGTTTTCCATCATGCGTCGGGTGTTGGAAGTCGAAGCAAATACTCTATCGTACCTACCTCTTTTTCTTCCCTTTTTTTCTTTTTTTTTCTCTCTATCCCTCTCTTTTTTACTTCTTTTTTCTCTAACCCTCTCTCTTTTCTTTTCTTTTTCTCTATCCCTCTCTTTTTTACTTTTTTTTCTTCTTTTTTCTCTTTCCCTCTCATTTTTATTTCTTTTTCTCTATTACTCTCTCTTATAATTCTCTTTTACTTCTTTTTTTCTATCCCTCTCTTT
>NC_091565.1:41994002-41996502 GCF_042767895.1 Penaeus vannamei
GCGTGCGGGCGCGCGAGACAGGCTGGATCAAAGCGTGGGTGGAAAGGGAACGAGAGAGAGAGAGAGAGAGAGAGAGAGAGAGAGAGAGAGAGAGAGAGAGAGAGAGAGAGAGAGAGAGACAGAGAGACAAAGAGAGAGAGAGAGAGAAAGGAAGAAAGAAAGAGAGAAAGAAAGAACGAAAGAAGTGAGGGAGGGGGAGGGGGGGGGCCCTGAAGCCGTTCCTAGATGGGTGGCATTCGTCATGAGCGCGGGTGGGCGTCGCGGGCGTGTATTGATGGTGTTGTGGCGTGTAGGTGTCCGCGGGGCCTGATGCTAATGTCCGAGCCATTAGTATCGTGGGTCCAGTGGCGGGGGCGCCCCGGGGGGTGGACTTGGGTGGACTTGCGATGCCTCCCCCGGCGCGGGACTCGGCCGGCTAATTCGCTCCTCCCTTTCATTTGTTCGGCGGGACGGAAGGCGCGGCGGCGGCGGCGGCGGCGGCGGCGGCGGCGGCGAGCGGGGTTCCTTACTGCGCTACTCATGCCTGGCTGCGCGCTTTCTTTGTTTGCTTTCCGTTTTGGCGATCTGTGTGCCGCCCTGGGGTTGGTTTTCGGGCGGATGGCGGCGGCGTTCCGTGATTCTCCCGGCGATTGGGTGTTCTTGCGGACCGTCAGCCTCGCCGGCGCCCGCGACGCCTCTGCAACGGAGCCCACGAAGCACCCGGCGGCTCCTCCCCTGGCAGAGCGCGTCGCCGGTGCAGGAACGCGCCCTCGCCCGGGGTGGCAACGCCGCTGATGGTTTAACTAACTGTTGTGGTAACGCTGGCATTCGTCACCCAGGGCGTGCGTGGCGGCGTGTGATAGCTGGTGTTAAGGCGGTGTTCCGAGGGGCCTGCGACGGGGCGGGCGGGCGCGGGTGGGGTGGTGGGGGTGGTGGGGCGGTTTGTGGACACTCTAAACACGTGATTGATTGTTACACGTCGGGGACTCGCGCTCCTCGCCGGATGGGTCGGTGGGGATGGAAGTGCCTCTGAGGGAGTGTTGTGGATTGAGATTCACGCGTCTTGTGATGGGCGAGTGAGGGTTGTCACCTGGCAATTAAGGGCTGATTGAAGGAACCGCTTAATGACGACTCTCCACGCGGGGCTGCGGACTCTCCCCGCGCGATGGCCGCTCGGTGCGTCGAGGCGGGGAAGGGATCCGCCGGAACATGATGATATCGCCGGTAATCCGCCGCGATAATGATGATAGATCAACCCATTCCGGGAGACGCGGATGATGATGGATGCGAGCGGGCGCCGGAATTTACGAGCGGCCGCCGGCTGTCCCGTCGGGCGCGCTTTCCGAGGCGTCGCAGGTGATTGATACTGACGCCTGATTATTTTCTTCGGCAGGTACGTGGTGAGGAGCTGCTCGTCAGGAGGAAGGAGGAAGGAGGTGAGGAGCGGCTGTAAGTAGGAAGCAGGAAGGGGGTGAGGAGCTGCTCTTTCGGGGGAAAGAGGAAGGAGGAAGGGGTGAGGACATACTCGTCAGGAGGAAGGAGGAAGGAGGTGAGGAGCTGCTCGAAGGAGGAAGGAGGTGAGGAGCGGCTGTAAGTAGGAAGGGGTGAGGAGCTGCTCGTCAGGAGGAAGGAATGAGGAAGGGGGTGAGTAGCGGCTGTAAGTAGGAAGGGGTGAGGAGCTGCTCGTCAGGAGGAAGGAGGAAGGAGGTCAGGAGCGGCTGTAAGTAGGAAGGGGTGAGGAGCTGCTCGTCAGGAGGAAGGAGGAAGGAGGTGAGGAGCGGCTGTAAGTAGGAAGGGGTGAGGAGCTGCTCGTCAGGAGGAAGGAGGAAGGAGGTGAGGAGCTGCTCGAAGGAGGAAGGGGGTGAGTAGCGGCTGTAAGTAGGAAGGGGTGAGGAGCTGCTCGTCAGGAGGAAGGAGGAAGGGGGTGAGTAGCGGCTGTAAGTAGGAAGGAGGAAGAGGGTGAGTAGCGGCTCGAAGGAGGAAGCAGGAAGAGGTGAGGAGCGGCTCGAAGGAGGAAGGGTGTGAGGATCGGTTCTAAGGAGGAAGGGGTGAGGAGCTGCTCTTCGGGGGAAAGAGGAAGGAGGAAGGGGTGAGGACCTTCTCGTCAGGAGGAAGGAGGTGAGGAGCGGCTCGCAGGAGGAAGGGGGTGAGTAGCGGCTCGTCGGGAGAAAGGAGAAAGGGGGCGAGGTAAGCCTAGACGAAGCTCGGGTTATCATTGTTATTACAGGCTGCCGTCGGGCTTCATTACAGGCTGGCTATTAGGCTTACGCGATCGGAGGTAATTGGAGCCTTTGTCAAGATGTCCACTCCCGGTGCCGCTCCGGGCCGGCCATTACCCAGATAAACATCCGTGATTTGACAGGCTGCTCGTTGCCTTCGGGTGACTTAATTGAGATGCTGTAATGTCGTCTGGTCGGGTGCTTGGTAACAATTTTTGGGCCCGGAATTTGTCAGTAATTTGGGTGATTAAAATGGCCATTGGTTGTGGGTCAGATGCTGTTCGGGTGACGTGGTGTTGGTG
>NC_091565.1:42005636-42013136 GCF_042767895.1 Penaeus vannamei
CTGTGCCTCAGGGCATTAGCTTGGCCATGGTCTTGGTCAGTTCTCCTGCTTATACTGCCCATTAATCTTTCAGGCAAAATAAACCGTTGACAGCATTTCACACTAAGGGCGTGGGAGGGAGGAAGGAGGGGGAAAGGGTGGGGGCGGTAGGGGATGGAGAGAGAGAGGAGAGAGAGTCTTGTGTGGGTGAGAGAGGGGAAAAAAGAAAGGGGTAAGTTGAGGAGAGGGAAAAACGAATCTACAAACGGGGTTTACAGGGGGGAAAAGTATAATAGGGGAAGGGGGAGGGAGGGGAAAGAGAGAGAGAGAGAGAGAGAGAGAGAGAGAGAGAAAGAGAAAAAGAGAGAGAGAGAGAGAGGGGGGACGAGAAAGAGAGAGACAGAAGAGACAAGAGAAAAGAGAAAAGAGAGGTTAAAGGGGAGAAAAAAATAAAAGTGGAGAGAAATTTTCCTCCGTTTTCTCCTTTCAGAATCCAAAATTGAAACACAAAGGATAACTTTAAGAACTTTCAAAGAAAAATAAGATTCAACATATTTAGCAAACCACAGAAATAAGACCAAAAGAACGGGAAGAAAGGACAGAAAGGAAAATTAATTAAAGAAGAGAATAAAACAAAAATAAAATAGAAGAAAACAAATTTGTACAAAATTTAGGAAAATAAATGTCAAGATAATTAATGAAAGAAATGAATGCGAGTGAGAGAGAGAGAGAGAAAGAGAGAAGAAAGAAATTAAGAAAAATACAACGAAAGAAAATGAGCAGCGAGATATAAAATTGAAACAGCGCCATTGAGCCCTCTCTCTCTCCCTCTCTCCCTCTCTCCTCTCTCCCTCTCCCTCTCCCTCTCCCTCTCTCTCTCTCTCTCTCTCTCTCTCTCTCTCTCTCTCTCCCTCTCCCTCTCCCCTCTCCTCTCCCTCCTCTCCCTCTCCCTCCTCCTCCCTCCTCCCCCTGTCCCTCTCCCTCTCCATCTCTCTCTCTCTCTCTCTCTCTCTCTCTCTCTCTCTCTCTCTCTCTCTCTCTCTCTCTCTCTCTCCCTCTCTCCCTCTCCCTCCCTCTCCCTCTCCCTCTCCTCTCTCCCTCTCCCTCTCTCTCTCTCCCTCCCTCTCTCTCTCTCTCTGCCTCCCTCTCCCTCCCTCTCCCTCCCCCTCCCTCCCTCTCCCCTGTCCTCTCCCTCCATCTCTCTCTCTCCTCTCTCTCTCTCCTCCCTCTCCTCTTCCCTCCCTCTCTCTCTCTCTTGTCTCTCTCTTTTCCTTTTGTTTTAGTGTAATTACACTGAGGTCGGGGTCTTATGGTCAATTGATTTTCTTATTTACTGTTTTTGGTAGTCCATGGTTTGGGCCCCACTCCCCCCCCTTTCCCCCCTCCCCCGGGTCTGTGGCGCTTTGTATTAGTTCCTTGGGTTTTATGGTTTAATATTGTGTGTTGGTTTTGTGTTTCTTTGTTTTGTTTGTGTGTGTGTGTGTTTTTTTAAGTATTTCTTTTTTGTTCTTTGTTTTTTTGTGTGGTTTAGATATTTTGTGCGTTTTTTTAGTATTTTTTAAGTATTTCTTTTTTTTTTTTTTTTTTGTGGTTTTAGATATTTTGTGCGTTTTTTATTGTTTGTGTTTTAATTATATTTTTTCGTTCTGTTTCGTGTTTAATTACTTGATATTTTGTGTTTTGTCTGTGTGCTGATATATATATATATATATATATATATATATATATATATATATATATATATATATATATATATATATATATGTGTGTGTGTGTGTGTGTGTGTGTGTGTGTGTGTGTGTGTGTGTGTGTGTGTGTATACGTGTGTGTGTGCATGCACGTAAATATATACACTCAAGTATTATATTTTTTGTTATTACTTTTGTTTCGCTGTTCTCGTCGTCTGATTCTTGTTCTTGATCTCATGATGTTCATGAAATTGTTCTTCATGTTTCTGGTGTAATTTTCTTCGGCGCAGAGAGTGTGTGTCTCGTTTTGCTGTTATTGAAGTGATTTCTCTTATCATATATTTTTTTATTGTTTATTTACGTTGCTTGATTCTTGTTATTTATCGTATGAGGTTCGTACAATGGCTGGTTTATTGTTCTGAGGCTTTTCTTTGCTCTTTGCGGAATATTTTGAGGATTATTTCGTTTTTGTTTGTTCGTTTGTTTTTTTGTTTGGTTTTATATTTTCGTTGTGTTTTTGATTGGTGGTTGAAGTTTTTTTTTGTGTCTCTTTCTTGTTTTTTACTTATGTTTTGTGGTTTCGTGTTCGTGAGTATTGTGTTATTTTTCACATTTATTCTTTATTCTTATCTCTTCAAACTACAAACAAATCGGTACATTTTGTATTTATTCTTCATGTACCATGACTGTCTACAAATATATATATATATATATATATATATATATATATATATATATATATATATATATATGTATATGTATATATATATACATATATGTATATATATATGTATATATATATATATATATATATATATATATATATATATATGTATATATATATGTACATATATATATATATATATATATATATATATATATATATATATATATATATATATATATATATAATGTGATATAAAATTAAGCACATAAAGTGTTAGGACGTGGCTGTATGATGCAGCGTCCCCCCCCTATGATTCCATCCCTCCTCCTCCCTGCCCTCATACCTCCCTCCCTCTCTTCCTTGCCCTCTTCACTCTCCCTCCTTCTACCTCCCTCTCTCCTCAGCCCCCACCTACCTCCCTGATTGTACTTCCCCCTCCCTCTGCCCTGCGTTTCCCCAACCCCAACTCCTCTTACCCCACACCCCTTCCTCTCCTACCACCCCTCATTCCTTCCCCTTCCTGTCCCTGTACTATATGCCCTCTTGCCTCCCCTCCTCCCCTCGTGCCCCTCCTACCCTTCCTACCCTCCTACCCCCTCCTCCCCGTGCTCCTCCCTCCCCCCTCCTCTCGTGCCCCCTCCCCTCCCCCTCCTCCTCGTGCCCCTCCTACCCTTCCTCCCTCCTCCTCCTCCTCGTGCCCCTCCTACCCTTCCTCCTCCTCGTGCCCTCTCCCTCCCCTCCTTTCCTCAGTTCTCCTCCCCCTCCTTCTCTCGTGCTCCCTCCTATTCTTTCCTACTCCCTCCTCCTACTCCCCTCCTCCCAAGCTTTATTTTTTCCTTTCCCCTATTTATTTTCCTCCTTCTAACTCCTTCTTCCTTCCTTCCTTCCTCAACTCCTCTTTTACTATTAGTGAAAGTCTGAAAGCGGGTTGACTAACGCCAGTGTATTGTTCACCTCATTCTTGCTTATTCAACGGCGTGGAGGTTGATGGATGAGCTGATGGATGGCAGGCGGGGTTGGGGGTGTGGGTAGGGGGGTAGGATGGGGTGGTTTGGTGAGGGGGGGAGGAAGGGGGAAAGGGGGAAGGAGGTGATGTTTTTTTTTGCTATGATGGGGGTTGAGGAATTGGGGCAAGTAAGGAGGTTGAGATAGAAAAAAGAGAAATGATGGGGAAAGGGGGAGGGAGGGAGGGAGAGAGAGGGGGTGGGAAAAAAGGGGAAGGGGGGAGGAAAGCGAGGAGGGAGGAAGGAGACAGGAGGTGGAGGAAGAGGGAACAAAGGGAGGGGGGGGAGAAAGAGGGGAAGGCGGAGGGGAAGGGGAAATGGGGAAGATGGAAGAGAGAAAGAGGAGGGAGAAGAGGGATGAGGAGAGGAGAAAGCAGGAGAGATAGAGAAAAGAGAAAGAAGAGAAGAGGCAAGAGAAGGAAAAAGAAGATGGAGGAGCAAGAGAGAATGGAAATCGGTTGAGGTGGAGGAATCAGAGAGGAAGGCAGTGAGATGGAAGGAGAGAGAAGGGAGGGAGGGGGAAGAGGGGAGGGAGGGGAGGTAAACGGGGGAGGGAGGGGGGGGTGGCTAAGGTGTTGAGCGGCTGGAATGCGGTGCAACGAAGGCCGGGACTGGTGGGGCGAAGACAGGATTGGGGCCAAAAGGAATTTTTTGCTGCTGCTGCTATCGTCGTTGCTGTTCGCAGGAGTCGTTGTTGTTGTTGATGGTGGTGGTGGTGGTGGTGATGGGAATGGTGGTGGTGGTGTTTTTATGGCGGTTGTGGTGGGGGTGTTGAGGGGAATGGTGGTGGTGTCGTTGTTGTTGTGGCGGATGTGGTGGGGGTGTTGTTGGTAGTGGTGGTGGTGGTGGTGTTGTGGTGCTTTTTCTCTTGTAATTTTTGTTGATGTTGATGTTTTTGGTTGTTACCAGAGAGATGGGATTCGGCATGGGCGTTCGGTGTTGCGAAGGAGGGACAGGTGATGGGTGTGGGATGGAGTAATGCTGGGAAGGTGGAGGAGGAAGACAGTGACGAAATGACGGGAGTAAAAGGGGAGGAGAGAGGAGAAGAGAAAGAAAAGAGAAAGGAAAAAAGCACAAGAAAGAAAGCTATGGAGAGAGAGGGAGAGAGAGAGAGAGAGAGAGAGCGAGAGCGAGCGAGCACACAGGGAAACCAAACACGAAAAAGGGACAAGGCAAGAACGCAAGGAAGAAGTAAAAAGAGAAGGAAGACAAGACGGGACCGCAAAAAAGAAGGGAAGGGCAAGGGAAGGAACGCGACCCGGCCAGCAGAGCAAGAGGGGGAATGTAGACAGAGTAAAAAATAGAGCAAGAAGAAACCGTAAGAGGGAAGGAGGGAAAGGGAAGAGAACGCAGAAAGAGGAGGAAGAAGAGCAAGGAAAACGATGAAGGGGGAGGAGGAAGAAGAAGAAGAGGAAGGAGCAAGGAAAAAAACGCAAACAGGAAGAGGAGGAGGAGGAAGAAGAAGCGGAAGGAGCAAGGAAAAAAAACGCAAACAGAAGGAGGAGGAGTAAGAAGAAGAGGAAGGGTAGAGGAGGGAAAGCAGGCAGGAGGGGCTGGGAGGGCAGGAGGGAACGCCAGGTGGAAACGCCAAACGCAGCTAGGAGGAGGAGGAAGAAGAAGAAGAGGAAGGAGCAAGGAAAAAAACGTAAACAGGAAGAGGAGGAAGAAGAGGAAGGGCAGAGGAGGGAAAGCACACAGGAGCGAAAGCAGGCAGGAGGGGCAGGGAGGGCAGGAGGGAACGCCAGGTGGAAATGCCAAACGCAGATAGGAGGAGGAGGAAGAAGAAGAGGAAGGAGCAAGGAAAAAAACGCAAACAGGAAGAAGAGGAAGGGTAGAAGGGGGAAAGCACACAGGAGGGGCAGGGGCAGGAAGGGCAGAGGAGGGAAAGCAGGCAGGAGGGACAGGGAGGGCAGGAGGGAACGCCAGGTGGAAATGCCAAACCCGGGTCTTCTGCCCTGTCCGTCGGGGAGACACGGCCCGCGAGGAGGAGACCCGAGGATGGGGAGGAAGGAGGATTTGCATAGAGAGACCATTAGGGGCGGGGATGGCTGCATTTTGTTGCGCTAAACGTTGCAAGGTCTTTTGTGCCGTCGAGAGGATGGGGGAGGGGGTGGTGGGGGTTGGGGGTGGGAGGAAGGGAAGGGTGGGGGAAGAAGGAAGAAGGGAGGGGTGGGGAGAAGGGAAGGGAAGAGGAGGGATAGCAGAGAAGGGGAGGGATGGGGAGAAAGGGAGAGAAAAAGAGTGAGCAGGAGAGAGAGACAGAGACAGAGACAGAGAAAGAAAGAGAAAGAGAGACAGGCAAACAGACAGACAGACAAAGAGAGAGCAAGAAATAAATGAACAGAGAGAGACAGACAGACAGAGACAGAGAGAGAGAAAGCAAGAACTGAATAAAGAGAGGGAGAGCGCGCGAGGAGGGCGTTCGTCTTGTGAGGAGGCGCCGTTTCTCTCTTCTCTTGTCTCCGCGAGATCAAAGGGACTCTCCAGACGCTCCGATTCCCGTCGTACTTTCGTCGATCGAGAACACGGAAGAAGGTGGGGGGGGGGATTTGTCTAGATTTTTGCTTTTCTTGCTTTTTCTTTCTCTTTTTTTCTGTGTTTTTTCTACTGTTTCTGATTTTTTTTCTTTTCTTTCGTTTTATTTTTTTTTTCCTCTCCTTTTTCTCTGTGTTATTTTGTTTCTTTTTTTTTTTTTTCTTTTTTCCTTTCGTCTTATTCCTCTCTCTTTTCCCGCTTTTTCTTTTTCCATTTTCTTTTATTTTTTCTTTTTTCTCTGTTGTCTTGTTTCTCTCTCGCGTTTTCTTCTTTTTTTCTTTCTTTGTTTTCCTCCTTTTTCTTTCTCATTTTTCTCAAGCGAAGGTTTCTTATTTCTTGTGAGTGTTAGTCATTTGTCTCTACTCCTCTCCCGCTTTCCCAACCTCCCCCCCCTGTCAATTCCCATTGCTCCCTGTCACTCCCTTCCCACACCAGTAACTCCTCCGCCCCCTCCCCTCGCCCTCTCTCCCTCTTCTTCCTCCCCTCGCCTCCCCTTCCCTCCTTCCTCCCTCATCCCCACACCTGTCACTCCCTTCCCCTCCTCCCTATGCTTCACACCTGTCACTCCCCTTCTCTTCCTTCCCTCATCCCCACACCTGTCACTCTCTTCTACTCTCTCCCTCATCCCCACACCCTTCACTCCCTTCCCTTCCCTCCCTTTCCCTCACACCTGTCACTCCCCCTTCTCATCCTTCCTCATCCCCACACCTGTCACTCCCCTTCCTCCCTCCCTCCCTATCCCTCATTAATTCCGTCACTCCCTTCCCCTCCCTCCCTATGCCCACCTGTCACTCCCCCCCCCCCCTTCATCCCCCCCCTTCCCCCATCCCTACCTGTCACTCCCTTTCCCCTCCCCCTCCCTCATCACCACACCCATCACTCCCTTCCTTCCCTCCCCTATCCCTCACACCTGTTTTCACTCCCTACCCCTCCCCTCCCTCCCCACACCTGTCACTCCTCCGCTTCCTTCCCTTTCCCTCCCTCTCTCATCCCTCACACCTGTCATTCCCCCCCTTCCCCCCTTCCCCCTACCCTTCCCCTGTCCCCACACCTTTCCCCCTTCCCCCTTCTGCCCTGTCACTCCCTCCCCCTCCCTCCCTCATCCCCACACCTGTCACTCCCTACCCCCCTACCCCCCCCTTGACGAGGCTGGCGGGTGAGAAAGCGCATCCGTCATCCGACCCGAATGGCCGAGCCGGACGGTGAATTATACGGGGGAAAAGTGCGTGTCACTCTAGGCCTCGTGATTGCGCGATTCGCTCTCTCTCTCTCTCTTTCTCTCTCTTTTTTCTCTCTTTCTTTTGCTCTTTCTTTCTGTCTCTTTCTTTCTTTCTTTCGCTCTCTTTTTTCGCTTCCTTTTTTCTCTCTTTCTCTTGCTCTTTCTTCTTTCACCCTCTTTCTTTCTTTCTTTTTCTTTCTTTCTTGTTCTTTCTCTTTATTTTTTTTTTCTCTCTCTCTCACACACACACAGAGCCAGCGCCCGGGGCTCCCTCTGGGTTCCGGGTAACCGAACACATTCCGGGCATATTCGGACACGGCGAACACCTCGCTGGGCGTGTTCGAATGCGCTGTTGCGGTTTCGGATCTTGTTTTTAACGATGTCGCGATTGAACTGGTCGTGTGAGCT
>NC_091565.1:42015636-42018136 GCF_042767895.1 Penaeus vannamei
AAGGGCCAAGGTGTGGGAGGATCCTTATCGGTGTGCGAATATTTCCCGCTGAGGAAAGAGAAAATGAAATAAATAGAGGGAAAGGAAGAAGAGTAAAACGAAAAAAGAGGGAAAGAAAGGAGAGGAAAACGAAAAAAAGAGGGAAAGAAAGAAGTGGAAACCGAAAAAATGGAAAACAAAGAAGAGGAAAACGAAAAAAGAGGGAAAGGAGAGTAAAATGAAAAAAAAAGAAGAGAAAGGAATACGAAATAATGATGACCAGGAGAACCGACTCAAAAGAATGCAGTTATGTTTTGAAGGCGATATTTATGCGGCGATTTTTATGTTGCTTGTTTATCGTTGATTTAAGTGGCTGTTGCAAGATGAGGCAAGCGAGTTTTGTTGATTGCCTCGGAAGTGGGTTGCATGCAATGGAAAAGGGTCGGAGAGAGAAGGCCGGTCAGTCAGTTTATGAGAGAGAGAGAGGGGGAGAGGGAGAGAGAGAGAGAGAGAGAGAGAGAGAGAGAGAGAGAGAGAGAGAGAGAGAGAGAGAGAGAGAGAGAGAGGGGGGGGGGGGGGGGAGATTGAGAGGGAGAGAGAGAGAGAGGGGGGAGGAGGGAGAGAGAGAGAAAGAGAAACAGAGGGAGAGGGAGAGAGAAAGAGAAACAGAGAGGGGGGGAGCGAGAGAAACAGAGAGAGGGCAGAAGAAAGAGAGAGAAAGAACCATCAAACTCTACACCAAAAACAGAGAGCGTGAGTACCTTTTCATTCCACCGCCTATCACAATTTCCAACCTCACCCAACGGACGCACAGATGAGATAACCCAATTCTTTCTTTCTTTCCAGGTACGTGATCTGTCGGCGGAGGAGCAGCGCCTCCCCGACAGGCCCCCTCCCCCCCCCGACCCCACAAGGCGCCCAAAGGTACAGTTCCTCGACGCCACAGCCGGGCCCCCACTCCGCCGCCCCACGCCCGCGCCCCATAAACGACTTATGGGCGCTAACGCAGTCGTATTCGGCGCCGACACGCTGTTAACTATTTCCCGGGGCTTAACGCGGGCTCGTCCCAGGGCGGCCGAGTGCGTGTTAAAGCTGTCATTCCCCGGGCAGGAGCATGACCCCCGAGCCGAGACGTCTGGGCGACACGGCCGTTAATCTCGAGTGTAATTGGCAATAGTGACCCTAACGAGCCACCCAGGTTAGGACGGCGGGTGGCGCGTCGGGGTGGGGTGGGGTGGGTGGGGGGGGAGGAGGGGAGCGGCCATCTTTTGGCGGGAGACTTGTTTCCTTCCTCTTCTTTCCTCTTATGCCTTCCACTCTCCCGTCTGCTCCTTCTCTCTTCCCTCTCCTGCTTATCCACCCCTATTTCCTTCCGCAGTTTTTCCTCCCCTACCTTCTTCACTTCATCCTGCCCTCCCTTCCCCAATTTATCCTCCCCCTCCTTTTCTCCAACATCGCCCACTTTATCCTCCTCCTCTCCCCTCTCCTCCGCAACTTAGCCCACGTATCCTACCCCTCCCTCCTCTCCTCTTTTCTCCCTCCTTCTCCCCCCTCCTCCCCAACTTAACCCACGTATCCTTACCTCCTCCTCCTCCTCTCTCCTCCCCTCCCCTCCCCTCCCCAACTTAACCCACGTATCCTACCCCTCCCTCCTCCCCTCACTCTCCTCTCCCCCTCACTCTCCTCTCTCTCTTCTCTCCCCCTCCTCCTCCCTTCTTCCCCTCACTCTCCTCTCTCTCCTCTCCCCCTCCTTCTCCTCCCTTCTTCCCCTCCCTCCCCCCTCCCCTCCTCCATGAAGGCGTTCGTTTCGGATCCGTGGCAGCAAGACAGACGGCGCTGGACAGGGTGTTTATGGACTCCCGCTAATTACTCGGCCACAGCATGCAGAAGGCGCGGTGTGTATTCGAGGGTGTTGAGGGGGTGTTGTGCGGGGGTGGGGGGGAGGGGGTGGGGAGAGGGGTGGAGCAGGGACTTTGATTGGGATTTTTTTTTTAGGTTATTTTGGGATTTGAGGATGGGGGTGAGGATAACCTCATTCCTTTGAGATGTATTTTGTGTGAGTGTGTGTGTGTGTGTGAATAAACGTGTTAAAGTAAAAAGAAAAATGTGATTTGAGGTATTTGTCATTAGACTCGTGTCTAACTTGACTTGACTGTAATTCAAGTTGTTTAGGATTTAGTTCAATTCTAACTTAATTTGACTGTGATTGAAGTTATTTGTAATTTAACGGATCTCTAACTTAACTTGACTGTAATTCAACTTATTTGTAATTTAACGGATCCCTAACTTAACTTGACTGTAATTTAACGTAACTGTAACATGACTTAACTGTAATTTAATTCAACTGTAACTCTACTTAACTGTAACTAAGCTCAGATTAATTGTAACTTTGCTTAACTTTACTTTAACTCTACTTAACTGTAACTTTGCTTAACTTTACTGTAACTAATTAACTGTAACTTTGCTCAACTTTACTGCAACTCTACTTAACTGTAACTTACTGTGACCCGTCGCGACCGTT
>NC_091565.1:42023136-42043136 GCF_042767895.1 Penaeus vannamei
AGGAGGAGGGGGGTAGGTGGTGGAGGAGGTGGTGGTGGAGGAGGAGGTGGTGTTGGTGGAGGAGGGGGAGAGGGAGGAGGTGGTTGTGGAGGAGGAGGAGGAGGGTTGGGGATGAAGGATAAGGTACGAGCGCAGGGGTGTGAGCACAGGGTATGGACTCAGGGGTACTAGCTAGAGGTATAAACAGAGGGTACGAGCACAGGGTACGAGCAGAGGATATGAGCCAGGGTTACGAGCACAGGGTACGAGCACAGGGTATGAGCACAGGGTACGGGCACAGGGTATGGACGCAGGGGTACTAGCTAGAGGTATAAACACAGGGTACGAGCACAGGGTACGGACACAGGGTATGGACGCAGGGGTACTAGCTAGCGGTATAAACACAGGGTACGAGCAGAGGATATGAGCCAGGGTTACAAGCACAAGGTACGAGCACAGGGTATGGACGCAGGGTACGAGCACAGGGTACGGGCACAGGGTATGGACGCAGGGGTACTAGCGAGAGGTACAAACACAGGGCACGGGCACAGGGAAAGAGCCCAAGGAGCGAGTGTAGGATCCGAGCGCAGGATCGTTAGCGAGTGTTTTACGCCGGGCGGTCGGGCTGTTAGGCGGCCGAATAAGGAGGTGGGTAGATATGTGCGAATATCGGGGACGGACGTAACGGCCGCTGGTGGGAGGGAGAGCGGGTCATTCGGTGGCTTTGAGGGGGGTGGGGGGGGTAGTTTCCTCTTCCTCCACTACTTTAGTTTATCCCCCTTCGTTGCTTCCTTCATCCTCCTGTGTATTTTTTTTTCTCTTATTTCTCACCCCTACTTCCCTCCTTTCCTCCCCTTCTTTCTATCCTTCGCCCCTTCTCTCCCTTCCTCCCCTCCTTCCCACTTTCATTTCCCTCTTCCCCTGTTTCATTCCACCATCCCTCTCCCCCTCCTGTCCTCCTGTCTCCCCTTTCCTCTCCCTCTTCCTTTCCCACTCCCTTCACCATCCCCCTTCCTCCTTCCCTCTTTACCCCTTCCCCCTCCATCCTCTCCTTCCCTCTTTACTCCCTTCCCTCCATCCCCTCCTTCCCTTTCTTACCCCTTCCCCCTCCATCCCCTCCTTCCCTCTCTTTACCCCTTCCCTCTTCCATCCCTCCTTCCTCTCTTGTTACCCTTTCCCCCTCCATCCCCTCCTTCCCTCTATTACTCCTTCCTCCATCCCCTCCTTCCCTCTTTACCTCCTTCCCTTTCCATCCCCTCCTTCCTCTTTACTCCCTTCCTCCCCTCCATCCCCTCCCTTCCCTTTACTCCCTTCCCTCTCATCCTCTCCTTTCCTCTTTACCCCTTCCCCTCCATCCCCTCCTTCCTCTTTACCCTTTTCTCTCCTCCATCCCCTCCTTCCCTCTTTACCCCTTCCCCCTCCATTCTCTCCTTCCCTCCCTTCTCTTCCCCTCCTCTTCCCTCTCCTCCCCCTACACCTCCTATGGTAGTTCACTCTTTAATTAGAATTTCTGCTCTGGCGCCAAGTTGGGCCAACTTTGGGGGGGGGGGGGCAACTTGTATCGGAAAATTGGTAATGAAACTTTATTAGCGGGGAAGCCCAACGAAAGAAGAAAAAAAAAGATTGAAAAGTTGTGGCGCATCTCTCTTGCTTCCTTACATCCCCTTCCCCTCCTCCTCCTCTTCTTCTTCTTCTTCTTCTTCTTCTTCTTCTTCTTCTTCTTCTTCTTCTTCTTCTTCTCTCTCTCTCTCTCTCTCTCTCTCTCTCTCTCTCTCTCTCTCTCTCTCTCTCTCTCTCCTTCTCTCTCTCACTGTCTTTCACTCATTCTCACTCTCTCTCTCTCTCTCTCCCTCCTCCCTCTCTCTCTCTCTCTCTCTCTCTCTCTCTCTCTCTCTCTCTCTCTCTCTCTCTCTCTCTCTCTCTCTCTCTCTCTCTCTCGCCTCCTGCCACTCCTACTCACTTAGATTGAGTGAGGAAGCGGGAGATAGAGGGAAGCGACGGAGATAAACAGACAGACAGAGAGACAACTAAACCAGTGGACAACGAGACAGACAAAGAGACAGACAGCTAGAAGGGCAGATAAGCACCTTGGCTGTTGATCAGACAGATAACTGGATGGACATAAAAAAATCAGACTGACAGACTAGTAGACACAGAACCAGTCGGGCAGATAAGCAACCAGACAGACAGACAACCGGACGGACAGACAGACAGACAGACAAATAAACACCCAGGTAGACACAGATGAAAACAGACAACTAGACGGGCAGATACACAACTAGACAGACAAACAAATAACCGGATGGATAGTCAGACAAGCAAACAAACAACCAGGCAGAGAAACAAGCAGACGGATAGACAGACAGACAAACAGCCAGCCAGACAGACAAAAACAAACATCTTGACGGACAGATACACAACCAGGCCGACAACAGATAAACAACCAGACGAACAGACAAACAAAGAAACACACAGCCAGACACAGACAAAAACAAACAACCAGACGGACAGACAAACAAACAAACACCCAGACACAGACAAAACCAAACAACCAGACGGGCGGATACACAGCCAGACCGACAACAGACAAGCAACCAGACGGACAGACAGACACAAACACAGGTAGAAAGCGAAAGCCAGATCAAGCAGAAGGCGAAAGCAAGATCGAAGAAGAGAGACGAAGCTGGCATCGAGGGCGGGGCGAAGGGTGGGCGGCGAGGCAGGTGGGCGGGGTCGAAGGATGGGTGGGCGGCGAGGCAGGTGGGCGGCTGTTATCTCGCGGCATCGCAAAAATAGCCGGTGGCCGCGGCAGCAGGTGTGGGCGTACGGGCGCGCGCGCGCAGTGCAGGAGGCTCGCACGGCCGTAAATGTTTGGGTCGTAAACGCCCATTTTTGTATCTGTTGCTCGCCATGTGCACGGGCGGCGGTGGTCTGGGTCTGGGCGGGGAGAGGGGAGTCCTAGGCCTTGGGAATGGAGGAGAGAGGGAGGGAAGGAAGGAAGGAAGGAAGGAAGGAAGAAAGGAAGGAGGGAGTGAGGAAGGGAAGGAGGGAGAAGGAAGAAGAAGAAGAAGAAGACAAAAGAGAAAAAGGAAGGAGAATAAGGAAGAGGAGAAGGAGAAGAAGAAGGGTTTACGGCACTGGGGGAGGGGGGATGGTGCAGGGGAGGCGGAAGAGGGAGGGAGGAATGGCACTGGGGAGATCGAGTGCCAGATTGCCTTTAAAATTGCTTGCTCTCGGGGTCACATCCTGTCTTTTTTTATATTATTCGATGAAGACAAGGCTGTACTGGGACTAATGGTGCAGTAATGATGATAATCTTCATAATAGTTATCTTAATCAGAGCAATAATCATAAAAGGGGTGGCGATAAATGCTGATAAATATTATAGGGATGATAACGACAATAATGATGATAATAATAATAATGATAATAATGGTAATAATAGTAATGGTAATGATAATAATATTAATAATAATGATAAGGATAATAATAATAATGATAATAATAGGAGTAGTAGTAGTGGCAGTAGTAGTAGTAGCAGTAATAATGATAATAATAATAATAATAATAATAATGATAATAATAATAGTAATAATAATAACGATAGATAATGAAAATAACGATAACGATAACGTAGAAAAAGAGAGCAGAAGGAAAGAGTCACGAATTCGGAGAGATCCCGGCGCCCTTGTCACGCTCCCGAAGAGAGAGAAGTCGGCGAGGAGTCGGGAAGGAGATCGGCGCCGAGGACTCCCGGGGAAGGAAGGCGAGGAGAGGGATCGCCGGGCTTAATGAGGCGGCGAGGCGGAGGGAGGAGGAGGGATGGGTGGGAGAGGGAGAAGAGGTGGGGGTGGGAGAGGGAGAGGAGGAAGGAGGGGGATGGGAGAGGGAGAGGATGAGGGGGAGGAGGGGGTGGGTGGGAGAGGGAGAGGAAGGAATGAGGGGGAGGCGGAGGGAGGGAGGAGGGAGAGGTGGAGAGAAGGAGGTTGAAGGAGGGAGGAGAGTGGGAGAGGAAGGAGGAGGGGGAAGGAAGAGGGAGGGAGGAAGCTTAGGGGGGAGGAGGAAAGGAGGGAGGGAGGGGGGAATGGGAGAAGGGAGAGGAGGAGGGGAAAGGAGGGAGGGGGATGGGTGGCAGGGAGAGGAGGAGGGGTGAAGTGGGAAATGAGGAAAGAGAGTGGGATAGGGAAAGAGAGGGCGAGGAGGGAAGGAGGGGAAGAGACAAAAGGAGAGTGGATGGGGGAGGGAAGGGGAAAGAGAGTGAGAGAGGGAAAGAGGGGAGGAGGAGCGAGGAAAGAGAGGTAGTAAGGAGGGAGGAAGGAGGAGAATGGGATACAAAGAGGAAGAAGGAGACGGTGAGGGAGCGAGGGGGGGGGGCGAGGCAGAGACGGAGAGAGAAAGAAGGGAAGGAGAATGAGATAAATGAAAGGAGAGAGATAGAGAAAAGGGACAAGGACAGGAAGGGAGACCAAGCAAACAGACAAAAAGGAGGGAATGGGGGACAAAGAAAGAAACGAAGGGAGAGGATGAGTGGATAAAAAAAAATGAAGAAGAAAAGATCGAGAAAGGAAAGAGATAAGGAGAGGGAGCTAAAGCGACGATAGGCAGAATATAAAAAAAACACGAAATAACATCATTATATTTCACAATTCATCACCAATCTCTCATTAATCGGATAATTATCATCACCAACGTGTCAGCCGTCGGAGAACCATCATCAACCTGTCAGCCATTAAATCACCATCATCACCAGGCTGTCAGTTATCAGCGCAATATCATCACCAACCTGTCAGCCTGTCAGCATCAACCTTATAAGGGAATCTTTGGGGAAATATTGATATAGATATTCAATAAAATCTTGAGAGGAAAAAAAAATGGAGGAACAGGAGAGGAATGTTGTACTTGGCAGGTTATGGGGGTGGGGTGGGGGTGGGGGGGAGAGGTGGAGGAAGGGGAAGGGAGGAAGAATGGGTAGAGGAGGTAGAGATAGGAGAGAGAAGGGGGGAATGGGAGGGAATGAATGAAGAGGGGGTGAGAGAGAGAGAGGGGGGAGAGTGGTAATGGAAGAAGAGGGAGAAAAGAAGGGAAGAAGGAGAGAGAGAGAGAGAGAGAGAGAGAGAGAGAGAGAGAGAGAGAGAGAGAGAGAGAGCGAGAGAGTCAGAAAGTCAGAGAGAGAGAGAGTCAGAAAAAGTTCGAAAGCTCGACACGAAGACAAAGAAAGAAAACGAGGAGAGACACAGAGAGAGAAGAGTGAGGGGGCTGGGGGTGGGGGGGGTGATGATGGGGGGTGGGGGGAAGGAGGAAAATTTCGCAAATAAGTACGGATTTTTTCCCCCCCTTTAATGTGCGCCGGAGATGGCTGCCGTCGTCAAACTTTACGGCCTTTTTCGGTGTTTATTTTGGCGTTTGACCATCTTTACGGGTCGGTTTGCGGTGGGTTTTATTGTCGCGCCAAAGTGGTCCGCCGTTTGGGGAGTACAGATGGTTGTAGCGGGGAGGGAGGGGGTGTATGAAGAGAGGGGGTGGGGGAGGTAGGTAGGAAGGGGGTTGGGGGAGGGGGGGAGATAGGGAGTGGGGTGTATGAAGAGAGAGGGGGTAGGTAGGTAGGAAGGGAGTTAGGGGGGGAGGAGGGGAGGACGGGAGGGAGGAGGTAGGAAGGGAGTTGGGGTTAGGGGGGGAGAGGGTAGGGAGGGGAGGTGTATGAAGAGAGGGGGGTAGGTAGGTAGGAAGGGAGTTGGGGGGGAGGGGGAGGACGGGAGGGAGTGTTGTGATGAAGGGGCGGTTACTTCTTACTTACTTACAACTCCCTTTTTACCTTCTTACGGAAGGTAAGAAGGGAGTTGGGGGGGAGGGCAGATGGTTGAATGGGGGGGAGAGGGGCGGAGGGGGGAATGGAGTCGGAGGAGGGGGAGTGTATGGAGGGGTGGGAGGTCGGAAGGGATTTGGGAGGGGGGGAGGGTTTGAAGGGGTGGGAGGGAGTACAGATGGTTGTATCGGAGAGGGAGGAGGGGGAGGAGGGAGGGGGGAGGGGAGGTTGTATGAAGGGGCGGGGAGGTGGGAAGGGAGTTGGGGGGAAGGGGTGGGGGGAGATAGGGAGGGGGTGTATGCAGAAAGTTGGGGCGGAAACTTGATGCAAAGGGGAGAGGGAATGCTAGATCGAAGGGAAGGGGAAAAGAGGGGAGTTCTGTGAAACGGAAGGGAAGGGACAGGTTGTCCGGAAAGCAAAATGGCCGAGGGACGGTCCGGACTAGAGGCAGGAATGAGGGATGTATATGCAAATTACCCAACAATAACGAGGGAGTGGGTGAAGAAATGGTCGTTTGTCGTTTTTAATATTAACCCCCCACCTCCCCTTGTCATTATGAGTCTTTTGTGAGGCACATAGATACGATTGTTCATGGGTTTTGCAATTGCATATGGGGGGGTGACTGTCGTTTTATTTATTTATTTATTTTCTATTTCCATTTGTCATTTTTTATTGTATTGTGTACTTTTTCGTTGATTTTATAGTGTATTGTCCGTCGTTTTTATTTTATTTCGTTTTGTATCTATCGTTTGACTGATGTATTGTCCGCATTTTATATATTTATTATGTATCTATTCATTAATTGTGTGATGCATTTTTCGTCCTTTTAAAAAAAAATATTATGAATTTATCCGCTAAGTGTATGAAGTATTGCCAATCCCATTTTTTTAAATTTTCATTATGCATTTATCCGTCCATTTTATGATGCATTGATTAAAGTCGTTTAATCCGTTTTGGAAAATTGTCTTAAGGTTTAGGCTAAAAGTGCATTTATCCGTCCATTGTATGATGTATTGATTAAAGTCGTTTAATCCGTTTTGGAAAATTGTCTTAAGGTTTAGGCTAAATGGCCAGGAGGATGAGAGAAAATTCAAGTCAGGATTTTTATGGGTTTCGAAATGTCCGAGTGATTCCCTGGATAAATCCTTGAGTTTGTTTGTATCTTGAAATCTCTCCTGTCTGTTTAAGTTCGGCTTGTTGCAGATGACTATGAAATTGCGTTGCTTTTTTTTTGTGCAGATGTTGTTGGGGGAAGTTGATTGTGTGTCTGTCTGTCAGGGTGTCTGTCTGTTTGTTTGTTTTTCTTCTTCTCTCTTTCTCTTTCTCTTTTTCTTTCTTTCTTTCTTTCTTTCTCTCTTTCTCTCTTTCTCTCTCTCTGTCTGTCTCTCTCTCTCTCTTTCTCCCCCTCTCTCTCTCTCTCCCTCTCTCTCTCTCTCTCTCCCTCCCTCTCTCTCTCTCTCTCTCTCTCTCTCTCTCTCTCTCTCTCTCTCTCTCTCTCTCTCTCTCTCTCTCTCTCTCTCTCTCTCTCTCTCTCACACACACACACACACACACACACACACACACACACACACACACACACACACACACACACACACACACACACACACACACACACACATATACTTTTAAGTCACCCTCCCCCCCCCTTCCCCCCCTTACGCAGCCTCTCTCCTCACCTACTTCCTCTTGGCAAAGTAGATTAGCAAAGTTTATCAACAAACTTTGCCGGAGAGAAATATTTATAATGGAGGGAAAGTCGTGTTTTCGCGAGGTCGTGGGTGATGACGATGATGATGGTGATGATGATGATGATGGTGATGGTGATGATGGTAATGATGATGATAAAGTTGATGGTAGTAAAGATGATGAAGATGATGATGATGATAAAGATGATGGTGATGATGGTAGTGATGATGAGGAATAAGTTGATGGTGATGGTGATGATAAACATGTTGATAATAATATAGATGATAACGATGGTAAAGATAATGATAACGATAAAGATGATAATAAAGAAAATACTGCTGATGATGATAAAGATGGTGGTGATGATAAAGATACTAATGATGATGAGGAGGAGGATGAAGATAATGATGAAGATGATGATAATGATGAAGATGATGATAATGATAATGATGAGGATGATGGTGGTGATGACGATGGTGATGAGGATGATGGTGGTGATGACGATGATGATGATAATGATGGCGGTGGTGGTGATGATGATGAGGGTGTTGATGGCGGAGATGACGTAAGCCCACGGGAGTGTCGGGTGGCGGGGGTGTCGCTGATAAAACGTAGGAGGTATTTGGTATCTGGTATCGGGCGCTTATCGCGGTTCGCTGTTGTGGGCGGGAAGGTGGGCGGGGAGGGAAGAGAAGGGGAGGGAAGGGAAGGAGAGGAGGGAGGGGAAGGGAGGAGAAGGAGGGGAAGGGAAGAGAAGGAGGGGAGGGAAAGGAAAGGGAAGTGAAGGAGAGGAGGGAAGGGAAAGGAAAGGCAAAGGGAAGGGAGAGGGAAGGAAGAGAAGGAGTTAGGGAAAGGAAAGGGAAGGGATAGGAAGAGAAGAGAGGGGACGTGAAGCGAGAAGCGAAGAAAAGAGAAGAGGAGGAGATAGAAAGGGAAGAAAAAGAAAAGAAAGCAAATGGAAAAGGAAAGGGAAGGGTATGGAAGAAAGGGATAGAGCAGAGAGAGTAGGGGAAGCCCGGTGACAGTGTATGGGGAGAGAAAAAAGAGGAAGAATATAGTGCAAGGGGTGAGTGTGGTGTTGGCGACGGGCTTGTGGCTTGTTCACGGTCGTCGTTGTGGTGTTGCTGGGTCTCGTGGTGGTTGTGGGGGGTGGGGGGTAGAGGCGGGGGGGGAGGTAAGTGGTTGGGGGGAGGTAGAGGCGGATGGTTGGGGAGTGTGGTATGTGGTATAGGGGGGAGGGGGTAGATGCGGATGGTTGGGGAGTAAGTGGTTGTGGGGGGGAGGGGGTAGAGGTGGATGACTGGGGAGTAAGTGGTGTGTGGTATTGGGAAGAAGGAAGTACCTGAGACATCCACGCGTATAAAAAAGATTGTGGTAGGCGCGGAGGGGAAAAAGGATGGGGAGGGGTAGTAGTAGTAGTAGGGGGTAGTAGGGGCAAGAGGAGGCATTCACGGACGACCCACCCCACCCCACCCCCTCCCACCCCTACCTCCCCCCAGGTATTTTATTTTTTTAGGCATAGCCCGGGTGTCACTGGCAGGTACAGGTAGGATCGGGACGCGAGGGGGGTTGATTGAAGGGGGAGGGGAGGGAGGGGGAGGGAGGGGGAGGGGGAGAAGGGCAAGGGGGGGGGTCGAGTAATGCGGCATCGGACAAAGAGCGGGAGGTGGCAGTAATCAGCGGGTATTGTTGGGCACCGTGGGAGACCTAGAGTGATGGTGGGGGGGGTTGGGGTACTATGGTTTCAAAAGGGGGGGGAGGGGGAGGTGATGTTACACTAGAGAGCGAGAGAGGGGGGTGGGAGATAAGGATGGGGGGGGAAGGGAGGAGAAGAGTGATGATAAGTCAAAAGGAAGGGCAGACAGCGAGATGAGAGAGAGAAAAAAAAGTAAAAAGAAAAAAAAAAGAAAAAAGAAAGAGAGACAGACAGACAGACAGACAGAGACACGTGAGTTAAAGTGAGTTAAAGAGAAATTTGTCCGAAACACGAAAGCAATGACAACGAAAGCGGACACACACAAACGAAGAGGAATTCAAATTTCCTTGAAAATGAAGAATTAATGAATTCCATTAATATTTGGCCTTAATTTCCACCGTGCGTATCGGAATCGGAAATGAAGACACGCACGCACAAAAAGATAAAAGAAAAAAAGAAACAGAAACAAGAGATACGCGTCCTATAAAGAAAGAAGATAATGAATAAAAAGAATGATAAAGAAATAATCTCATTGTTTGCATTGCTGGTTCGGAAATAGACACACACCCCAAAAAGGAGATAGAAAACGAAAAGAAATAGATAAAGAAGACACCAAAAAGGAAATAGGAAAACGGAAAGAAATAGATAAAGAAACCCCCCAATAGGAAATAAAAAAAACGAAAAGAAATAGATAAAGAAACCACCAAAAAGAAAATAAAAAAACGAAAAAATTGATAAAAAAAAATGAAACAGAAGAAGGAAAAGAAATAGACAAAGGAACGTAGACAGATAAAGGAAAACTAATTGCTTGCCGTCGCTGTTCCCGAGAGTGCCAAGTGCAAGGGCAGTGCCACGCCAAAGAGCCAAACGCAGAGAGCCTACGCGCAGGAAGTGGGAAACCCTTCATTGGTGACCGCGCTGGTGAATGTGGGAGAGAGCGAGGGAGCTGGTGAGAGCGGAGGAATGGGAGGGAGGGGGGAGGGAGGGGGTGGGGGGATGGGGGAGCTGGTGAGAGCGGAGGAATGGGGGGAGGAAGGGAGGGAGGGAGGGAGCTGGTGAGAGCTGGTGGGGGGAGAAGGGAGGGAGGGAGGGGAGGGGGGAGCTGGTGAGAGCTGGTGGGGGGAGAGGGAGGGAAGGAGGGGGGAGCTGGTGAGAGCTGGTGGGGGGAATGGAGAGCGAGGGAGGGAGGGGGGGAGGGAGGGAGAGCTTGTGAGACCGGAGGAATGGGGGGGAGGGAGGGAGGGGGGAGTCGATGAGAGCGGAGGAATGGGGGGAGGGGAGGGAGGGAGGGAGTGTGAGTGAGGTAGCTATATATGAACGTGTATGTGTGTTTGTTTGTGTGAAAGTATGGACAGAGTTAGAAAAAAAGGAAGAGAGAAAAAGACATAGAGAGAGAGAGAGAGAGAGAGAGAGAGAGAGAGAGAGAGAGAGAGAGAGAGAGAGAGAGAGAGAGAGAGAGAGAGAGAGAGAGAGAGAGAGAGAGGGAGAGGGTGTCAAGGACAGAGATAAAGAGAGAGAGGTGAGTGAGTGACGAACCGAAGGGGAGAGCAAGAGAGAGGGAGGAAGCTTGGAGGAAAGAAAGAAAGGAAGGAAGAGAGGAAGAACAGAAAGAGGGAAAGGGAGAGGGAGGAAAGAAAGAAAGGAAGGAAGAGAGGAAGAACAGAAAGGGGGAAAGGGAGAGGAAGAATAGAAAGAGAGGGAAAGGGAGAGAAAGACGAAAAACCTAGATATATGAATAGGGAGGGAGGGAGGGAGATAGGAAGGGACAGACGGAGGGTGAGTGAGTGGGGGTCGGGAAGGAAGGGAGGGTCAGACACGTACCCGCACGTACACTCATACGCACACGTCGCTCAGTCGTACATGCCAATGTGCACTCTTACAAGCGTACACAAGCGCATACAGTGATACATGCATACATATTTAATTAGATTTATACGTACAGGAAATTCATTCATACATATGTGTGTGTGTGTGTGTGTGTGTGTGTGTGTGTGTGTGTGTGTGTGTGTGTGTGTGTATGTTTGTGTGTGTGTGTGTGTGTGTGTGTGTGTGTGTGTGTGTGTGTGTGTGTGTGTGTGTGTGTGTGTGTGTGTGTGTACATACATGCATGCATACTTACATGTATGGCTACCCTCCCTGGAGTCAAACCTCTCCCTGGTTAGGTATGACACAGAGTGTGCATTTAGACCAGCTGGTTTAGTGCCGCTCCCGCTGGGTCATCGCTGGAGTGGCAGAGGCTCGGGTCCTTGCAAGGGAGGGTAGTTAGGCCATGAGTCTACATGAGTCCATTCGTAGTATTCATTTCACAAATATACACGTGCACGCCCAAGTTCACGCATATGCACAGACATATACACATACATGACATGTGTATACGTGTATACATACATATACATACATATACATGCATACAGATAGATTGATAAAGATATATATATATATATATATATATATATATATATATATATATACATATATATATACATATATGTATGTGTGTGTGTGTGTGTGTGTGTGTGTGTGTGTGTGTGTGTGTGTGCGTGCGTGCGTGTGTGTGCGCGCGCATGATTATAAAGTAACGTAATATGATATATGATATTACACACACTTCTATACATTCATGCATACCACGCATCGCCTTTCGTGCAGCAAAACATACCTAAAAGTACCATAACCCCCCCACACCCCCACACCCTATTAGTATTATTATTTTTTTCTGTCTCTGGTTCTCTTTATTTGTTTATTTCTCTCTCTCTCTCTCTCTTCTCTCCTCTCTCTCTCTCCCTCTCTCTCTCTCCCTCTCTCTCTCTCTCTCTTCCTGTCTCTCTCTTCCTGTCTCTCTCTCTCTCTCTCTCTCTTCCTGTCTCTCTCTCTCCCTTCCTGTCTCTCTCTCTCTTCCTGTCTCTCTCTCCCTTCCTGTCTCTCTCTCTCCCCCACCCCCACCCCCTTCCTTCCCGCTCTGCACGTCTGCAATAAACATGATATTATCTTTCGCCGGCGGTGTTGACGCGTGCGGTGGGGAATGTGTCTCGAAAGGTTTTTTAAGATTGTTTTATCTCTTATATTAAACAGGGAGATCCGAGGTTCCGATGCCAAGGCGGGTCTCCCTGGCATAAACAAATGGGTGGGGGTGGGGGGGGATAGGGGTGGGTGGGGAGGGAGGAGAGGAGGGGTTGGTTGGTGGGATAAGGGGAAAGGGAGGTGGAGAGGGGGGAGGGAGGAGAGGGAGAGTGGGGGGGAGGGGGAGAGGGAGAGTAGGGGGGGAGGGGGAGTGGGAGAGTAGGGGGGAAGGAGGTGGAGGGAAGGGAGGAGAGGGAGAGTGGGAGGAAGGGGGGGAGAGGGAGTGCATGGAGGGAGGGGAGGAGAGAGAGAGTGCATGGAGGGAGAGGGGAAGGGAAGTGGAGAGGGAGTGACTGGAGGGAGGAGGAAAGGGAGGAGAGGGAGTGCCTACGACGACCTTTGGCAGGCGGAAGGGAGAGGGGCGAAGGTGATGGAGGGGAAGGGAGAAGAGGCAGATGCGATTTCTGGTGGGGTGTTGGTGGAAGGGTTAAGAGGGGAGAGGGAAGTGGAGAGGGAGAGGGACTGCCAAGATATGTGGTAGGGTGTTGTTGGAGTGGGGGTGAGGGAGGGGAGGGACCTGAAATAATTTACGGCAAGGTGTTGGTGGTGTGGAGTAGGGACAGAAAAGGAGTGAAAGGGAGAGGGCGAGTGGAGGCAGGGAGAAGAGGAGGAAGGGGAGGGAGAAGAGGAGAGGTAGAGGAAATGGGAGAGGGCGAGGGAAAGGGAGAGGGGAGAAGAGGAGAGGCAGAAGGGGAGGGAGAAGAGGAGAGGTAGAGGATATGGGAGAGGAAGAGAGGAAGGGAGAGAAGAGGAGAGGCAGAGGGGGAGGGAGAAGAGGAGAGGTAGAGGAAATGGGAGAGGGCGAGGGAAAGGGAGAGGGAGAAGAGGAAAGGCAGAGGGTAAGGGAGAAGAGGAGAGGTAGAGGGAATGGGAGAGGGAGAAGAGGAGAGGTAGAGGATATGCGAGAGGAAGGGAGAAGAGGAGAGACAGAGGGAATGGGAGAGAGAGGCGGAGAGGGAGAGGGAAAGGGAGAGTGGAGTATTTAGGAGCGAGATGAAGTCATAAAACTCCGCGACATCATCCCTGGACGGGATAGGCACGAGGAAATAGGGTCTGTGTAGGGTGTAGGAAGGGAGGAAGGGAGGAAGGGAGGAAGGGAGGGAGGGAGGAGGGAGGAAGGGTTTAGGGGGCAGGAGGAGGGAGGAAGGGTGTAGGGGGCAGGGGGAGGGAGGAAGGGAGGGAGGGAGGAGGGAGGAAGGGTGTAGGGGGCCAGGGGGAGGGAGGAAGGGAGGGAGGGAGGAGGGAGGAAGGGTGTAGGGGGCAGGGGGAGGGAGGAAGGGAGGGAGGGAGGAGGGAGGAAGGGTGTAGGGGGGCAGGAGGAGGGAGGAAGGGAGGGAGGAGGAGGCAGGGGGAGGGAGGAGGGAGGAAGGGTGTAGGGGGCAGGAGGAGGGAGGAAGGGAGGGAGGGAGGAGGGAGGAAGGGAAGAGGGGGCAGGCGAGGAGAGGGAGGGGGAGGGAGGGAGGAGGGAGGAAGGGTGTAGGGGGCAGGAGGGAGGGGAGGGAGGGAGGGAGGGATTGGAGGAGAATTTATATGAAGAAGAAAAAAATCTATTGATAAAACCACACGGACAAACAAGAGATAAGCGGAGGAGGAGGAAGAGGAAGGAATGATTGGAGATAGAAACCACCAAAAAATATAAACAAACAAATAACGATAAGATAATAATAAAAAATAACACGATAATAAAAAGACAAAGACAAGACCCTCGAAAAAAAGAATATATATACAAACAAATAACAATAAAGATAATAATAAGAAAAAATAACACGATAATAAAAAGACAAAGACACAAGACCCTCGAATCGCGAAGCCCTCGGAGGCGGCGACGAGGAGAAGGGGCGAGGCGGCGGCGGCGACGACAAGCAGAAGTTGCCGTCGGTGGCAGCGTGACAGACGGCGCGGAGGCACTGACACGGCGCTGGACTTGACGCGGTCGGGGGGAGGGGGGGGAAGGAGGGGGGGAGAGGGGGAGGGGGATAGGTGGGAGAGGTAAGGGGAAGGGGAAGAGCGGAGGGTTAAGGGGAAGGGTGGAGGGCGAGGGGTAAGGGGAAGGGCGGAGGGAGGAGAAGAGGGATAAGGGGAAGAGGGGAAGGGGGATAGGTGGGAGGGGAAGGGGAAGGAAAGAGGGGTAGGGGGATAGGTGGGAGGGGTAGGAGAAGGGGAAGGGCGGAGGAGGAGAGAGGGGAAGGGGGATTGGTGGTAGGGGAAGGGGGAAGGGTTGAGGAGGAGGGGTAAGGAGTAAGGATATGGGGAGGTAAGAGAGGAATGAGAGGAGAGGAGAGGAGGTAGTGGTTGATGTTTGTTGTAAGGGGAAGGGAGGATGGGATGGGGGAGAGGGGTTGGGGAGGCCGACAAGAGGATGGGGAATAGGGGGAGGGGAATGGAAGGAGAGAAGGGGGTAGGAAGGGTGTTGGGGAGGAGGCAAGGGAGGGATGGCGGTTGGAGGGGAGATGAAGAAGGGGAAGGGGAAGAGGAGGGGATGATAGGAGGGGAGGGGTGAGGGTGGGGGGGACGGGGAGGGGTAAGACAAAGGGGAACAGGTTGCTTTTGTGTGCCCAAGACTTTTTTTTTTAAGCTTTTGCATTTAAATCTTACTTTACATATGGTCGTTAAGATAATCTGAAGTTTTAATGACGGTGCTAGATATTTTTTTATATATGCTATCTCTAATAAAAGTTGACGATGATTATTTATAAAAGCCAAGTGGCTCTGCGGGTTCTCTCAAGGTTTGCTCTTTTAAACTTTTAATTAAACCTTTCTCTTCTTCTTTTTTTGGTTTATATATCACTGGGGGATTGATATCTGGTTCATGAGTGATACCAAGGACGAGTTTGATCCTACAGTTTCTCCCCCTCCTCTCCCCCTCCTCTTCCCCTCTTCTCCCCTCTTCCCTCCTCCTTCTGCCTCCTCTCCTCCTCTTCTCCCCTCTCCCCCTCCTCTCCCCCCTCCTCTTCCCCTCTTCTCCCCCTCCTCTCCCTCCACTCCCCTCTCCCTCCTCTTCTCCTCTCCCCTCTCCTCCTCCTCCTCTCCCTCCTCCCCCTCATCCCCCCTCCCTCCCTCCTCCCCTCTCCCCCTCTCTCTCCCCTCCTCACCCCACTCCCCCTTCGGAACTCCTGATATAAAGGATTTTTTCTTTTAAGTCCTCTGCACCCCCCCCCCCATTCTTTTGACCCCCTCTCCTGTGGAATCCTTGAAACGAAGGACCCTTCTCCCCTCTCTCTTCTCCTCCCGCTCCCCTCCCCCTCCCTCCTTCGGAATCCTTTACTCGGAGGACTTCTCTTCCTATCCCCTCTGCTCCCCTCCCCCCTCCTCCCTCGGTATCCATGGCACAGAGGGACGCCTCTCCCTTTCTCATCCCCTCAGCCCCCCTCCCTCAAATCCTCTCACTCCCTCGCCGACCCTTTCATTTCCCCCTACCCCTCAAACCCTCTTCCTCCTCTCCCCTCCCTCTCTCGGAATCCCTGAAGAACCCCTCCTCCCTATCTCCCCTCTGCCCTACCCTCCCCTCCCATCCCATCCTCTCAACCCCCCCTCCCCCACTATCCTATCCTCCTCCCCGTCCCTCCACCCCCTATCCTATCTTCCCCTCCCCGTCCCTCTTCTCCCTCCACCCCCACTATCCTATCTCCCTATCTCATCTCTCCCTCCCCATCCTCTCACCCCCTCCCCCAATCCCATCCTCTCACCCCCTCACCCCTATCCTATCATCTCAACCCCTCCCCCACTATCCTATCCTCCCTTCCCGTCCCTCTTCCCCCTCCACCTCCCAATCCTATCCTCCCCCGCCCATCCCATCCTCTCACCCCCTCCCCTTCCATCCTCACAACCCCTCCCCTTCCATCCTCACAACCCCCCCACTATGCAATCCTCTCCTCCCCGTCCCTCTTCCCCCCTTCTTTCCCTTTTGACTTCGAAGGACCCGCGCGCGCTCAGTGACCTTGGGAAGCCTTGCAGCGGCGCGTTGAAATCTCCGGAGCCTGACGCGCCGGGGGATGCCTGGCCCGCGGGGTGCCTGAGCTCCCTCTGGGTTGTTGTTGTTGTTGTTGTCGTTGTTGTTATTGTTGTTATTGTTATTATTACTTTTATTATTATTATTAATATTATTGTTGTTATTATTATTAATATTATTGTTTTTGTTATTATTATTAATATTATTGTTTTTGTTATTGTTATTAATATTATTGTTTTTGTTATTATTATTGTTTTTATTATTATTATTGTTATTATTATTATTATTATTATTATTATTATTATTATTATTATTGTTATTGTTGTTATCATCATCATCATTATTATTATTGTTATTATTTTGTTTATAAATATATATATATTTTCTATCTCTCTTGCTGTTTTGAGATTTTTGTTTGTTTCTTTCTTGGCGAATGTGTTTTTTTGAATGTATTTATATGTTGTTGTTATCATTGATATAGTAATTATGCCTTTTATCTGAACACTTATTTATTTATTTATTTATTTGTTTGTTTGCTTGCTTGCTTATTCATTTATTTATTTATATACCTATTTATTGTTGATTCATTGTTATTGATGTCAGTGTTCATTAACTTAGTTCATGTTATTGATATTATGATTGAATAGCTGAAATTACTTTTATTTTAATATTGTGGTTATTAAGATTGTTTTGTTGGCGTTATTGTTGTTGTTATCATTATTTTATATTATTATAACTATGGTTGTTATTTGTAGTATCAGTAGTGTTATTGTTATTGTTATAATCATTATTATGATATTATTAGATACTCTTCATTATTATATTTCTTTCTATGTTGATAATGATAGTAATGACTATAATGATGGTACTATTATAGTAAAGATAATGAAGATTATTGTCATTATTATGATTATGACTCTAGTTGTACTCGGCTTATGAATAATTCTACGTATTGTTATGATTATAATTGTAAACATTATTATTAGCCAGACAGGCAGTGGAACTATAATGAGGTTTAGAGATACGTGAAAGTGAGAAGAGAAAGAAGAGAAGAGAAGGGAGGAGAGGAGAGGAAGGGAGAGGATAGTATAAGGTCGGGAATCTAGGGAGGGGGTTGGTGAGGGGGAGGGAGGAGGGGGAATCCCACCTCGAAAGGATCTGATTCCATCTCGCACGACGTCGATCCTCCATAAGGGCGATCGTGTTCGTCTTTTTTTTTTTTTTTTTTTTTTTTTTTTTTTTGGGGGGGGGGTAGGGGGGGGGGTGGCAGTGGGGATGAAGGAGATAGGAGGAGGGAGAGAGGGAGTGGGGAGGGAAGGGGGTTGTAAGGTAGGTATAGGAGGGGAGAGGGATATCAAAGAGAAAAGAATGTTTATCTGCAGGTTTTGTTGCGTTTTTTTTTATCTTTGTTTCTCGGGTGAAATACCAGTTTTGGATAAGAGGGAGGGTGGGGGGAGGGGAGGGAGGGGGAAGGGGGAAGGGGGAGGGGGAAGGAATGGATGTTTGGATCACGGTGATAGAATTCCCGAAGGGATGAGGAGGAGGGGAAGGCGTGGAGAGGGGAGGAGGAGGAGAAGGGAAATGAAAAGTGGAGAGGGAGGAGGAGGAGAAGGGAAATGAAAAGGGAGATGAAGGATGTGAAGGAAGAAGAAAAAAACAGAGGGAGGGAGGGAGGGAGAGAGAGAGAGAGAGAGAGAGAGAGAGAGAGAGAGAGAGAGAGAGAGAGAGAGAGAGAGAGAGAGAGAGAGAGAGAGAGGAGAGAGAGAGAGAAATAAATAAATATTTAAAGAGAGCCAGAGACATAAATAAAGAAAATGGAGAGAGAAAGAAATAAACAAAAAAAGAAAACCAGAGCCAGAAATTAAAACAAAATAAAGAGAGAGATAGAAAGGACAGGAAAGCGAAAGAGCGAAGACACACACACACACACACACACACACACACACACACACACACACACACACACACACACACACACACACACACACACACACACACACACACACACAAAACACCACCACCCCACACACACGCACACACGCACACACACACACACACACACACACACACACACACACACACACACACACACACACACACACACACACACACACACACACACACACACACACAAACACCCCCACACACAAAACACCCTCCCCACACACACACACAAAACACCCCCCCACACACGCACACACACACGTACATGCCTGTGTGCGCGGAGAGGTCGCACATAGCACCGCCACCGACTTCGTTCCGGTCGCGATGGCGGAGTGCGCTCGATAGTAAACCTTGTATCATGTGTAAACGTCCGAGATAATGTCACAAACTCGTTTTTGCGATCGTAAACGTACGCTGTTTCTTTTCAGCTTGACCTCTTATTTAACAAACCGCTTAGGATTTATTTATTTATTTTTATTTTTTTATTTTTATTTATTTTTTTTTTTTTTTAAGGGAGGTGGTGTTTTTTTCGTGTGTTTTTTCTGCCATGTCTCGTCTTTCTTAACTTTTTTTTTCTTGAAAGATAAGAAAAAAAGGTTTAATTTCATTGCTGGGATGATAGAAGGGTAGTTTACGCTGGGAATGGAGACGGTAAAGTAGTGATAATGATTTGGGGAGAGAGAGAGGGGGAGAGAGAGGAGGAGGAGGAGGGAGAGAGAGAGAGAGAGAGAGAGAGAGAGAGAGAGAGAGAGAGAGAGAGAGAGAGAGAGAGAGAGAGAGAGAGAGAGAGAGAGAGAGAGAGAGAAAAGAGGAAGGAGACAGACAGGTCGAGTTACCGAGACTGAAAAAAAAACACTGGAATGGAAAGAGGAAGAGACAGAGACAGAAAAAAGATCCCTATATATTCGAAGGACTTTTTCTACGTTCCATCTGACAAACATTACTACGGTTGATTTTTTTATCTGCCTTTCTGACCTGATGCTGGGATTGATAGCGCCTCCCCCCTTTCCCTCTCCTCTTCTTCTGCCCCCTTCCCCCTCCCTCTTCTTCTGCCCCCTTTCCCTCTCCCTCTTCTTCTGCCCCCCTTTCCCTCTCCCTCTTCTTCTGCCCCCCTTTCCCTCTCCCTTTCTTCTGCCCTTTCCCTCTCCCTCTTCTTTTGCCCCCCTTCCCCTCCTCCCTCTTTCTTCTGCCCCCCTTTCCCTCTCCCTCTTCTTCTGCCCCCTTTCCCTCTCCCTCTCTTCTGCCCCCCTTTCCCTCTCCCTCTTCTGCCCCCCCTTCCCTCCCTTCTTCTGCCCCCCTTTCCCTCTCCCTCTTCTTCTGCCCCCCTTTCCTCTCCCTCTTCTTCTGCCCCCCCTTTCCTCTCCCTCTTCTTCTGCCCCTTTCCTCTCCCTCTTCTTCTGCCCCCCCCTATCCCCCTCCCTCTTCTTTGCCCCCTTCCCTCTCCCTCTTCTTCTGCCCCCCCTTCCCCTCCCTCTTCTTCTGCCCCCTTTCCCTCTCCCTCTTCTTCTGCCCCCCCCCTTTCCCCCTCCCTCTTCTTCTGCCCCCTTTCCTCTCCCTCTTCTTCTGCCCCCCTTTCCCCCTCCCTCTTCTTCTGCCCCCCTTTCCCTCTCCCTCTTCTTCTGCCCCCCTTTCCCTCTCCCTCTTCTTCTGCCCCTTTCCCTCTCCCTCTTCTTCTGCCCCCTTTCCTTCTCCCTCTTCTTCTGCCCCCTTTCCTCTCCCTCTTCTTCTGCCCCCCTTCCCTCTCCTCTTCTTCTGCCCCCCTTTCCCTCTCTCCCTCTTCTTCTACCCCCCTTTCCCTCTCCCTCTTCTTCTGCCCCTTT
>NC_091565.1:42055636-42063136 GCF_042767895.1 Penaeus vannamei
TCTCTCTCTCTCTCTCTCTCTCTCTCTCTCTCTCTTTCTCTCTCTCTCTCTCTCTCTCTCTCTCTCTCGTCTCACTCACTTCCGCCTCAGTATGGTCGTTAATCCGGTCATATTACAAGCGATCTCTAACCTTATTGCCCCGTGGTGTCGCCTCGTATTCCCACGACCGATCGCTTGGCCCCCGCTAGCGACACCCCCCCCCACCCCCACCCCGCCCCCCTTCCCCTCCTCCCCCAGCGGTCGCTCAGCCTCTTACTGTGCCTTTATGTTGCCTTTGTCGACCTTATTGTAGCTTCATGTGGTCTTTGCGAACCACTTATAGTGTGCCTGGGTCGTCTCCTTCCCTCTCTCTTTATTTGCTCTCTCTCTCTTCCTTTTTTTTATTTGCTCTCTCTCTCTTCCTTTTTTTTATTTGCTCTCTCTCTCTCTTCCTTTTTTTCTGATTTCTGTTTTTTTTTCTGTTTCAGTCTGTCTGTGTCTATCAGTTTCAATTTGTGTGTCTATATGTTTTCTTCTGTTTGTGTCTATAAGTTCCAATTTGTGTGTGTATATATTTTCTTCTGTTTGTGTCTGTAAGTTTCAATTTGTCTGTCCATATTTTTTATGTCTTTAGGTTTCAATCTGTCTGCTGTATATGCGGCTCTTTCTGCTGTATACTCTCACTCTCTTTCTTTTTCTCTTTCATCTCATCCTCTTGTTCTTTATATTTTTTCTTTTTATTTTCCATTGTAATGTTTTTTTGTCTACTTTTCCTGTTTCTTGTATTGTTGTCTTGCTCTTTATTACTTCTTCCTTGCGTCCTCTTCGCTTGTTTGCTCCCCACGTCTCCTATCCCCCCTTTCGTCTCTTCCCTTCTCTGTCCTTCCCATTCTTTCCTTTCCTCTGTTCTTCTCTCCTCTTCACTCTTCCCTTTCTTTTCCTTCTGTTATGTTCGCTTTCCATCCCTTCCCTTCTCATTCCCTCAACCCCTTCTGTTCTCTCTTCTCCTCTTTCCTTTTCCCTCCTCTCCTCTCGTCTTCGGCCCTCTCCTTTCCATTCCTTCCCTCTCTGTCCTCACCTTTCATCTCCTCCCCTCTCCTTCCCTCTCTTTCCTCTACTGTCTTCTTCCCTCTCCACCCCTCTCCTTTCCTCTCCATTCCTCTCCATCCCTCTTCTCTCCCTCCCCACCTCTCTTCTTTCCTCACCTACCCTCTCCATTTCCTCACCTTCCCTCTCCTTCCCCTTCCATCCCCCTCCTTCTCTCTCCTTTCCCCGTCGCCCCTATCCCCCTCCCCCCCCCTCCCCCTCCCTCTCCCCCCCTCCCTTCAACTCTGGGATATCGATTAGGATTCGGGGATTAACCTCCTGGGATATCCTGCAGTCTAGGTCACTGATTCCCGGCGCGGTGGAGCTGTCCCGAGCCCCGTATGCTGAGCCGCTACACTGAACTGATTGATTGGCGTCGCGGCGAGTCCATGTCCGCTGTGCTGATGGGCCGCAGCGGGACTGCGCCGTTGGGTCGCTCTCCCGAAGCGTGCTGAGGTGCTACGCTGAACCACTGTGCAACGCTTGTGCGCTATACTGATGTACCGCACCGAATTCGAAGCACAAGATCGCTGAAGCAGTATACTCGAACTTCCATACTGAGGTGCAGTATACTTGAACTTCCATACTGAGGTGCAGTATACTCGAACTTCCATACTGAGGTATTACACTGTATTATCACTACACTGAATGGCTACATACACATCTCGGCTATACTGACGTACCATGCCGAAATTGTAGCATAGGATCGCTTTCCTGGAACAGTATACTTAAACCTCCATACTGAGCCACAACACAAGCATTACACTGAACAGATACAGACGCTATACTGATGTATTACGCTGATATCGAAGCATTAGACCACTCTCTTCGAAGCAGGGTACTTACACCTCCACACTGAAGCACGACACTGAACTGCTACACTGAAGGGCTCCTTACACTGACCCCTAACACGTGTATTCCAGTGTCATCGTTTCGCTTCGTTCTTCGCGAGGAGAGCTTCACGACATGAAGAAGCGAGGTTCATGTCTGGCTTTTGAAGGGACTGGTTGAGTGTTTGGTCTGTTGGTCTTTTTTGTTCTTGTTTATTCGTCTGTTTGTATGGGTCTTTTCTATTTTTTGTTTTTGTTGTTGATTGATCTGTTATTTCCGTGGGTCTACTTTGTATTTTTTTTTTCGTCTTTTTCTGGGTCTATTTTGTATTTTTTTGTTTGTTTGTTTATGTTAATTCGTCTGTTTTTCTAGGTTTATTTTCTGTTTTTTTTTTTATTAGCCGTCTGATTATTTGGGTGTATTTTCTATTTCTTGTTTTTGTTTATTTATCTGTTTATCTGTGGGTCTATTTTCTTTTCTTTTCTTTTTTTTTGGTTTTGTTTATTTATCTGTTTATCTGGGTCTATTTTCTATTTTTTTTTATTTATCTGTTTTTCTGTGGGTCTACTTTGTATTTTTTATTGTGCGATGTTTCATTATAAACCTCTGGGCCTTGGGACACCCATTGGCGACTTATGATTCCATTATTCGTACAAACGAGAATTCACTAATTTGTCTTTTTTTCTCTCTTCTCATCCTTCTCCTTCTCTTCCTTTTCCTTTGGCAATTTGTTTTCTTTCATTCTATCTTTTGGTTATTCGCTTTTTCTTTCATCTCTTTTTTTTCGTCTCTCGCCTTTCCCCGTTTTTCTTTTTTTCCCTCTCTCTTATTTTATTGTTTCGTCTTTTTCCTTTTTCTTCTTTCCTCTCTCCCTTTTCTTCATGTCGCTCTCCCTTCTTATCTTGTTTCCTCTCTCCCTTTTCTTCTTTCACCTCTCCCCTCTTTTTTCTTCTTCCTTCATTTCTCCCCTTTTATTCTTTTTTTCTTCGCTCCCCTTCCCCCTCTTATCTTCTCCCACCTCCCCTTTCCTCTACCCCCTCCCCCCCCGCCCTCCCTCTCCCCCTGTGACGTCACGCATCGTATCAGCCGAGGATGCTCTATGGCTCCTGCATCTGTGATTTACGAGGGGGGGGGGGACTTTTACGCCCGGCGCCAAACAGGTATGCGAGGTCGTATATCGTGTCTCCCTCTCTCCCTCTTCTTTCTATCCCTCTCTCCCTCTTCTTTCTATCCCTCTCTCCCTCTTCTTTCTATCCCTCTCTCCCTCTTTTCTCTCTCCCTCTCTCCCTCTTCTTTCTATCCTTCTCTCCCTCTTCTCTCTCTCCTTCTCTCCCTCTTCTCTCTCTCCTTCTCTCCCTCTTCTTTCTATCCCTCTCTCCCTCTTCTTTCTATTCCTCTCTCCCTCTTCTTTCTATCCCTCTCTCCCTCTTCTTTCTATCCCTCTCTCCCTCTTCTCTCCCTCTTCTTTCTATCCTTTTCTACCTCTTCTTTCTCTCCCTTCCTCTCCCTCCGTCACTCACTCCCCTATCCCTCCCTCCCTTTCCTTCTTCCTCTTCTAATTCCCTAATCCTCTTTCCTCTCCTTCCCTCTCCTTCCCGTGTCGTGACAGTGTATAAGGGACGGGGTCATACTTGACAAAGCACCCCCTCCCCCCGCCCCCCCCAATTTCCGACCTCTACCCCCCCACCTTAAATCAGGTCGGACATGCCGCTGACAGGAGACTCACGCCCCGTAGAATATATATGGGGACGACCCGCGCGTGAGATGGATGTTTGGAAATGGCGTATGTTATTATTCTCTCTTCATTTACCTACTCGTCTTCTGGTTCTTTCTCTTCTTCTTCCTCCTCTTTCTCTTCTTTCTCCTTCTCACCCTCCGCTTTCTCCTTCTCGTCCTCCTCTCTCTATTCCTGCTCCTCCCTCTTTTTCTAATCCTACATTTATTTCCCCTTCTCCTCGTTCTCCCTTTCCTCCTCCTATTACTATTCCTTCACCTTTCAATCCTCCTCCTTCTCCCCTTACTCGTCATCCTACCCTCCCCTTTCAGCGCCTTTTTCTCTCTTCCTCCTCCTCCTCCTCCCTCCATCTTCCTTCCCTCCCCCTCCACCTCCTCTTTCGCTCTTTCTCCTCCTCCTCCTCCTTCCATCATCCTTCCCCTCCTCCTCCTCCTCCTCCCCATCACATATCCCCCTACATGCTCACCCTTCCTCCCCCTCCCCCTCCTCCCTCTCCCCCTCCCCCTCCTCCCTCTCCCCCTCCCACCTCCCACCACACCTACCTGTCGCCACGCCCAGTCCTTCTCTCGCCTTCACCTCGAGAGCGCACAATATCCCTCTGTGAGATGTAATTGCGATAAAAAAAGGGGAAAAATAAAAATAGATTAGGGAGGAGGGGGATTTATCGTTTTATGGCACCGCTTCGAGATGTTTCTGTCTCGTTTTCTATGTATTTTTTTTTCGAATTTTTGTTTTGTTGATTTTTTTTTTAATACGTGAAGACTAGCTGAAATGAAGGGAAATAATGAAAAAAGGATAAAAGGAGAAAAAAGATAAATGGAGAAAAAGAATAAGAAGAAAGAGAGGTACAGGTTAGGGGAAGGAGGGGAAGGAGAAGGGGGGAAAGAGGGGAAGGGGAAGAGGAAGGGAGAGAGGAGAGGGGAAGGGGAGAGAGGGAGAGGGGAAGGGAAGGGGAATAGGAAGAGGAAAGACGGAAAGGGAGGGAAGGGGAAAGAGTGAAGACGAAGGGAGAGAGAGGAAGGGGAAAGAAGGGAGAGATGGGAGGGATGAAGAGGAAGGGAGAGAAGGGAAGAAGAGGAAGAGAGAGGGAGGGGGAGGGGGTCTCCTTCGTGAGGATCCTGGCCTTGGCCCGTGTGCGTTGGCCGCCTCAAGGACTATCTTAATTCGCCATCTTCCTCGAAGCTCCCGATGAAGACGTCGAGGCCGATAATGGGACGAAGGAGGGGGTGGGGGAGGGGGTTGGGGTTGGAGGGGGCGGGAGGGGAGGGGAGGAAAGGGGGCGGGATGCGGGATAGGGAGGGGGAAAGGGGTCTGGATGGGGGACGAAGGGGGGTGAGGGAGGGGCCGCGAGGGGGAGGGGGAGGAAGGGGTGATAAGGGGGGATGGGGGCGGGAGGAATCCATTGTCTGGGATTGATTCGTGTTTGCTCCTCTGGCGGGGTTATTTTTCTTTTTTTTCTTCTTTTCTTATTTTGTTCATTGTCGGGGAGGCGTCCCTGTTGGCTGTTGTGGCGGAGCTGTTTATTTATTAAATTATTTATTTATTTATTATTCATTGGACGGGATTCCTTCTTATTTAGTCTTTTGAGTTATTATTTTTTGTCTTTCTTTCTTTTTTCTTTTTTTTTCTTTTACGTTTGTCTTATCTTTCGTTTTGTTCTTATTTGTACCTGTAGCGGATTTATTATTATTATTGTTATTTTACTTTGTCGTCTCTTTCGTCTTCTGAAAATTATGGTTGAGGGAGTTTCTCCTCTTTTGGTGCTTTCTTTCCATTTTTGTTCTTTTCGTTTTCTTTACGTTGTGTATTCTAGGTGGCTTACCAAAGTTTGTTTCTGTTTTTTCTTTCTTTCTTTCTTTTTCTCGAATTTCGGTTTTGGTGTAATTTTTATGTATTCATTTATGTTGTTTTTTATGATAAGTCACGGTTTATTTCCTGTCGTATTGTTCATTATCTTGTCTTTTATTCCCTTCTCTTTCTCCTTCTCAATCTTTCTTTTCTTATTCCTTTTCCACCTCCTCCTCCTCCTCCTCCTTATCCCCACGTCAGTCAATTCATTCGTATTTGAATAAGTGATTTGTTGGGTAAATATGAGAGAGGGAGAGAGAGAGAGAGAGAGAGAGAGAGAGAGAGAGAGAGAGAGAGAGAGAGAGAGAGAGAGAGAGAGAGAGAGAGAGAGAGAGAGAGGCGCTGGAGCATGGTTCTGGGCTGCTGGACATGACCTTGTTGACTCGTTGGTTGGGTCACGAAGAGGACCATGACCGCGGGATGTGACCTCGCGGGGTCTGAGGATCACCAGGACCGCGGGGCGAGAGGGAGGGCGGTGCGGGGTATGGATGGTCTTTTTCAGTCGCGTGGTCTGGGACCGTTCTCTCGCTCCCTCGCTTCCCCTGTTCGTCTCTCTCTCTCTTTCTTTCTTTCTTTCTTTCTCTCTTTCTTTCTTTCTTTCTCTCTCTCTCTCTCTCTCTCTCTCTCTCTCTGTCTCTGTCTCTGTCTCTGTCTCTCTCTCTCTCTCTCTCTCTCTCTCTCTCTCTCTCTCTCTCTCTCTCTCTCTCTCTCTCTCTCTCTCTCTCTCTCTCTCTCTCTCTCTCTCTCTCTCTCTCTCTCTCTCTCTCTCTCTCTCTCGGTCACTCCGGGCACGTCTGGGTCGGGCGATGAAGGAGAGTTACTCGAGGCTCCGGGGACATCGGGAGATAAGATCGGGGCGATAGCAACGCTGTGTCACGACTTTCGTTTTTTCCTCCTCGAAGTTGGCAAAATGGGGAGGAAAATGAGTACTAAAACATTGCCAGAAGCGTCTGCTGGCCCCATCCCGCGTCCTCCCGGCAGCCGGAGGACTCCCAGAAGCGAGATGAGGAGCAGCGTATAAGGAGCAGCTCGCAGGCCAAGCAGACGTACCCTGGCTGCCCCTGCGTCTCGTGATCCAACCCGGGCGCCTTCGTCCGACGGGGTTTTTCCTTCCCTTGTGGTCTGTTTACCCTTTTCCTCGTCATCTCGCCCCTTCCCTTCCCTCCCCTCGTTTTTCCTTCGCCACCTTCCCCGCCCTGGTGTTGAAGCCGGCGCGCCCACCACAAACAGGGACGTGGCAGGTCCTTACTTCGCGTCTGCCGCCGCCCGTGTGGTAATGGTTATGCCAGCTCGGCCTCCTGCGACCCGTCAGCGCCAGCCCTCGCAGGACGTGGCGGCGGCGGTTGCCCCTGGCGTGTGTGAAGGCCGCAGGGAATTGCCTCCTGTGCCTGATACGTGGGATTTGAAACGTTTACCGAGGTGTGCGCGCGCGTTTGCAATTGCAGGTTGGCTTGCCCGCTGCCCCTGCATGTCCTCGAGTGCGTGCGTGCCGAATGAACTTTCCCCCGGGGGCTGTCGGCGCTGCGTCGGGCCTTTGTTCCAGCGGATAGAGAGAGAGAGAGAGAGAGAGAGAACTCCCGTCTCGCCGGGGACAACCTGCCGTGCACTCCGCTCAAAGGCCGGCGCGAGGCAGGCGGCTCTGAGCGCGCGCGCGACGCCCTCTCGCGACCGTATCCTGCAGAGCGCGGGAAATTGCTCTGCCATGTGTCTGGGCGGAGCTTCATACGGGGCCTTATATAGCGGCCCGTGGTCATGATCTGCTGGCGCGGCTGCGGCGGGGAGGCCAACCTGCGGCGGAGGCTGCGGGGGAGGGGAGGGGGGTGCGGGTTGTAATAGCGGCCGAGACTGTGGTAGTTTGCTTTTTATTATTATTGATGGCTGCCTCGATGGGCGGCCGGATTCTGGCGTGGGCGTGGCCTGGGCGCGTGAAGGGGGGGTGACTTATGAGGGAAGGGTTGGGGGGGGGGAAGGGGGGCGGGATGCGCTCGCCCCAGAATGCTGTTATGAGGTTAAGTTTCTTT
>NC_091565.1:42065636-42070636 GCF_042767895.1 Penaeus vannamei
GTAATGAGCGGATCGAGGCAGGCTGATAACGTGTTGCGAATAATGATTGATTAACCGGCCCTTTTGTTATCTTTCGCGGCCGGTGATAACGGGGTCTGACAATAGACGCTGCGGAGGCTAACGAGGTGATTACAGTTTCCAAAGTGTTATTAAAGGGTGTTCGTAACGAGCGGCAGGCTAATAGAGTGAGTGACGACCCCCTCCGTGATGCGTTATGGAGGCGGCGGGAGTTTTGGGGTGGTCATGTGTTTCGGTCGTTGGGTGTGTTACTCTGGTTTTCTCTCTTTTTTTTTGTCCTTTTTCTCTTTCTTTCTTTCTCTCTCTCTCATTTTCGTCTTTTTTTTCTCTCTCGCTTTCGTTTTCTCTCTCTCTCGCGCTTTCGTTCTCTCTCTCTCTCTCGTTCTCTCTCTCGCTTTCGTTCTCTCTCTCTCTCTCTCTCTCTCTCTCTCTCTCTCTCTCTCTCTCTCTCTCTCTCTCTCTCTCTCTCTCTCTCTCTCTCTCTCTCTCTCTCTCTCTCTCTCTCTCTCTCCCTCACCAGCCGACATGTTCTAAGAAAATGATAATGATAATAACACACTCACACACAAGCACTTCATCACGCCCAAAGGAAAATCTTAATTTGATCTTGAGAGCCTGTCGGGAAAGCCAAAAAGACGAAAAAAAAGAATGAAGAGAGAGAGAGAGAAGAAGAAAAAGAAAAAGAATAACTAGAAAAAATCCCACCTACCTACTAACACCAAAACCGCAAGAAAATGGCTGTTTTTTTGGGGTAGGGGGAGGAGGGAGAGGCAGAGGGGAAGGGAGGGGGAGGGAGAGGAAGAGAGAGGGTAGAGGGAGAGAGAGAGAGAGAAGGAGAGGGAGGGAGAGGCAGAGGGAAAGGGAAGGGGAGGGTGAGGAAGAGAGAGGGTAGACGGGAGAGGGAGAGAGAAGGAGAGGGAGAGAGAGAAAGAGGGAGGGGGAGGGAGAGAAGGAGAGGGAGAGGGAGGGAGAGAGAGAAAGAGGGAGGAGGGAGTGGAAGAGGGAGGGAGAGGGAGAGAATGGGAGAGGAAGGGAATCGGGGGAGGTGGGAGAGAGAGGGAGGGGGGGAGAGGGAGAGAGAGAGAGAGAGAAAGAGGGAGGGAGGGGAAAGTTAAGGGATGAGAATCACATATTTTTCTCCTTCTCTGGTAAACTAATTTACGCCCCGGTAACTTCGCCTTCCCTGCTTCCCAAGGTGTTGACTTCCAGGTTTTCAGCGCTCTGCTTCCGCTTCCCGAGTGCGGACGCGCCGGGGGTTCCGAAGGCTCGTGGGGTGGGGGGTTTTGCTGCTTTTACTTATTGGTATTATTCGTTTTTTTAAACTGTTGTTGGTGTCTCCTTTATTTTCTTTTCGTTTTTTATTGTTCACTTGTTTTTTATTCTTTTTGTTGTTCCTTGCTTCTTTTACTTATTGATGTGATTCGTTTTTTTATACTTTTTGTTGTTCCTTGCTTCTTTTACTTGTTGATATTATTCGGTTTTATTAGACATTTTTGTTGTCCCCTTTTTTATTGTTCGCTTTCTTGTTTTTTACTTTTGTTCCTTTTGTTTTTTTCTTGTTTTGCTTTTTTGTTGACTTCTCTTTCCTTTTTTCTTTGAACGTCTTTTCAGTCGAAGTCATTTTTGAGATAGTTTTGTCTCTTGCTGAATTTTTATCGGCACGTGATGTGTTGGTTGGTTCTCTATTTTTCTTTTTCCTTTGTCTTTTCGATTTTTTTCTGTTCGATTGTTATTTTTTCTTCCTTTTTTATTATTATTCATTTACTACGTGTATTGTATGTGTTGTCCTCTTTTTTGTCTTTTCGATTGTTTTCTGTCAGTGCTATTTTTTCCTTTTTTATGTTCTTTTATTTTCTACGTTTATTGTACTTGATGTCTATTTTTCTCTCTTCGATTTTTCTCGGTTCGATTGTTTTTCTTCCTTCTTTATTATAATTCTCTATTTCTCCTTATTTTTAGATTTCTTTAGGTTTTCCTCTCTATTTTTAAAGCCTCGACGAAGGGTTTTGACGTCAACAAAATCCTCTGTGTACGAGGTTTAAGTGATCCGAAGGAAGCTAATTGTATGTTGATAGAGAGGCGCCGCGGAGGAGGGTCGCGAGGCAGACGTGTTAGTAACATGTTTTCAGCACGATTTTTCTCTCCCCGGGGATATCGCAGGGCAGGTTTTAGTTGGGTTTGTTTAGGTTTGTTCCGTTTTTTGTTGTGTTTTATTTGTTCTTTTATTATGCCTTTTAAAGTGGGGGTTTCTCTTCTTCATCTTGTTCTTTTGTTCCGTTTTGTTGTGTTTTATTTGTTCTTTAATGCCTTTTAAAGTGGGGTTTTATCGTCTTCATCTTGTTCTTTTTGTTCTTGGTCTTCTTCTTTTCTTCTTTTTCTTCTTCATCTTTTTTTATATTCTTCCTCCTTTTTTGTTTTGTTTCCCTTCTTCTTTTATTCCTTTTAAAGTGGTCTTTTATCTCCTTCATCTTGTTCGTCTGGTTCTTGGTCTTCTTCTTTTCTTCTTCATATTCATCTTCTTTTTTTATATTCTTCCTTTTTATGTCTCGTTGTTCTTGGTCTTTTCCTTCTTTTTTTATATTCCTTTTTATGTCTCTTGTTCTTGGTCTTCTTCTTCATCTTCTTTTTTTATATCCTTCCTTTTTATGTCTCTTGTTCTTGGTCTTCTTCTTCTTCATCTTCTTTTTTATATTCTTCTGTTTTATGTCTCGTTGTTCTTGGTCTTCTTCTTCTTTATCTTCTTTTTTTATATTCTTCCTTTTTATGTCTCGTTGTTCTTGGTCTTCTTCTTCTTTATCTTCTTTTTTTATATTCTTCCATTTTATGTCTCGTTGTTCTTGGTCTTCTTCTTCTTCATCTTCTTTTTTTATATTCTTCTTTTTTATGTCTTGTTATTGGTCTTCTCCTTCTTCATCTTTTTTTATATTCTTCCTTTTTATGTCTCGTTGTTCTTGGTCTTCTCCTTCTTTATCTTCTTTTTTATATTCTTCCATTTTATGTCTCGGTTCTCTCCTTGTTTGGCACTTCTTTTTTTCGTTCTCTCCTGTGCGTAGCCTCGTCTTCGCCTTTCGTGGCACTGCCTTCGCCGTCTTTGGTGCCGTCGCGCGCTCGGTGGCACCCTTTTATGTACCCCGGGAAAAAGTGGGGCACCATAATCGGCCCCCATTCTTCGTACCCGCTTTTGAACGTTATCCGCTTACAATGCAGCCGTTTCCTACTCATTTTTTCATTCTCTCTTTCTCTCCCTCTCTCTTTTTTTTTTTTTTTTTTTCGTCTATTTTATGTTCGTTTCCCTCGCAGCGTTCGTTCGTTCCCTTGCCTCTCCTCCTCCACTTTACTCCTTTTCACTCCTCTTGCTCATCCTCTCTCCCCTATCCTTCTACTTCTCCCTCTCCCCATTTCCCCACTCTTCTTCTCTCTCTCTCTCTCCCCTCCTCTTTCCCCTATCTTCTCTCTTTACCCATTCTCTTCTCTCTCTCTCTCTCCCCTCTCTTCTCTCTCACCTCATATTTCCCCTCCTCTTCCTTTCCGTCCTCGCTCCCCCCCCCCCTCCCCCCACCACCTGCCGCCACTTCAGGATATCACTGAGAAAATTATGACGAAGTTTCTAAAAAAAAAAAAAAAAAAAAAAAAAAAAAAAAAAAAAAAAAAGGAAAATGACGCTCAGACTTCCGAAATGAAGGATTGGAAATGCCCTCAGAGGGGAGGAGTCATTACTCGGGCGCGGCGGAGGACAAGGGGGGAAGGGAAGGAGGGGGAGGAAAGGGGAATTGAAGGAAGGAAATGGAAAATAGAAGGAAGGGAGGGAAGGAAAGGGAGTGAAGGAAGGAAGTGTGGGAGGGGAAGGAAAGGGAATTGAAGGAAGGAAATGGAAAATAGAATAAAGGGAGGGAAGGAAGGAAGGAAGGGAAAGAGGAGAAAGAAAGGGGAATTGAAGGAAGGAAATGGAAAATAGAATAAAGGGAGGGAAGGAACGAAGGAAGGGAAAGAGGAGAAAGAAAGGGGAATTGAAAGAAGGAAATGGAAAATAGAAGGAAGGGAGGGAAGGAAAGGAAGGAAGGAGGGGAAATTAAGGGGAATTGAAGGAAGGAAATGGAAAATAGAAGGAAGGGAGGGAAGGAAAGGGAGAGAAGTAGGGAAATAAAATGAGGACGTAGGAATGGGAAGAGGGAAGGAGTAAGTAAAAGGAAAGGCAAATTGGGGAGATGGGAAGAAAGGAGAAGGATGGAGAGAAAGGGAGAATAGAAAGTGGGAGAGTCTGTTATTGACCAATGCTTATGATAATAAGAATTGAGGAGGGAGAAAGAGAGGAAGAGAGAAGATGAAGAAGAGAGAAAAGGGTGATAGAGAAGTAAATAGAGAAAAATAGAGTAATAATAGATAATTTCGGTTTTTACCTCCTCGACCTTCAAAGGAAACAATAATGATCATAAAAACAATGATTATGATAATCATCATAATAATAATGATAGATAAAGATAAAATAGAATAGAATAATGTTAGTAAGTAATAATGATGATGATGGATAAAGATAATATGGAATAGACTGATGTTAATAAACAATAGTCTGTACGGTAAAATGGAATAGAATTATGTTAATAAATGATAATGATGATGATAGATAAGAGATAAAATAGAATAGACTGATGTTAATAAGTAATAGTCTGTACGGTAAAATAGAATAGAATTATGTTAATAAATGATAATGATGATGATAGATAAAGACAGAATAGAATAGACTGATGTTAATAAAAAATAGTCTTTACGGTAAAATAAAATAGATTTATGTTAATAAATTATAATGATGATGATAGATAAAGGTAAAATAGAATAGACTGATGATAAACAAAAGTCCGTACGGTATTTATTTACAAAAATACGATAACGAGAAATCCGAAAGTTGAGGAGCGAACTGTGGGTAATAACTCCCGCCTGAAGGAGAGAAATAAGACGATAAGAGAGATAAGGCGACGCGTGAATCA
>NC_091565.1:42085636-42088136 GCF_042767895.1 Penaeus vannamei
CTCCCCCCTCCCTCCCTCCCCCTCCCTCCCTCCCTCTCTCTCTCTCTCTCTCTCTCTCTCTCTCTCTCTCTCTCTCTCTCCTCTCCTCTCCCTCTCCCTCTCTCTCTCTCTCTCTCTCTCTCTCTCTCTCTCTCTCTCTCTCTCCTCCCTCCCTCCCTCCCTCCCTCCCTCCCTCTCTCTCTCTCTCTCTCTCTCTCTCTCTCTCTCTCTCTCTCTCTCTCTCTCTCTCTCTCTCGCCAAGTCAGAAGCCTTCCTTGAGCTCAGTCGCGTCTCATCTGAATTCGAGTCGAGACGTTTTGCATATGGCGCGAGGGTCAAGGCGGAGGGAATTGGGGGTGGGGGAGGGAAGGGGTGAGGGGGATTGGGGAGTGAGGGTGAGGGTGAGGAGGGGGTGGGATGGGGGGAAGGGTGAGGAGGGGGTTGGAGGTTGGAGATTCGTGGTGGGGAAGCGATTGGAGGGATGGGTGGGTGGGGTGGGGTGGGGTGAGATGGAAGGCAGGGAAGGAAGGGAAGAGAAGAGGAGGGATGGAGGGAGGGAAAGGAAAGGAAATGGAAGGGAGGGTTGGGGCGGAGTGGGGAGGGGCACTGGAGGTGTGGAGGGAAAAGGGGGATGCGAGAGGACGGAATAGGAGGAATGGAAAGACGAAGGAGAGGAAAGGGAGGGCAGGGGAGATAATAAGGGCGAAGAGAGGATGATAGGGGGTGAAAACGGAAGGTTAAAAGGGAAGGAAAGGGGGGAGGAGGCGAGATTTGGCACAAAGAGATATGGTAATCCGAGGAGGATGAATTTTGGAAAGGGCGAGAGAAGAGTATCGAGGAAGAGAGATCGAGAGAGAGATAAAGGTCATGGTGATGAGACAAGGATGAGGGTGAAGTAAGGGACACGCAGTATATACAGCCAATACGCAGGAAATACATACTTACGAATTTGCATATATGAGGGGAGAGGGAGAAAGGAAGGGAGAGAAAGAGAGAGGGAGGATGGAGAGAGAGAGAGAGAGAGAGAGAAAGGGAGGGAGGACGGCAGAGAAAGAGAGAGAGTGAGAGAAAGGAATAAGGAAAGAAAGAGAGAAAGAAAAAGAGAGAGGGGGGATGGAGAGAGAGGGAGAAGAAGGAAGGGAGAGAAAGAGAGAGGTGGGATGGAGAGAGAGGGAGAGGGCGAAGGAGAGGGAGGACGACAAAGAAAGAGAGAGAGAGAGAAAGTAAAAAGGAAAGAAAGAAAGGACGACAAAGAAAGAGAGAAAGAGAGAGAGGGGGGGGGAGAAAGAAATAAGGAAAGAAAGAAAGAGAGATAGAGAGAAAGAGGGGGAGAGACGGGGCTCGAAGCTAACTTCATCCCCTGTAGTCCCGGCAGAGTCCAGGGTATAAATTCCAGTAATCCGGCACACTTAATGAAAAATTCCCGTCTCATCAAATAAAGTAGCCGCGGTTCGCACAATTGGGAGCTTCACTTTTCCGGCATTGTTGTTAATGTTGGAGCTTCATGTCATTTTCCACTTTTCCGGCATTGTTGCTTCATGTCATTTTCCACTTTTCCGGCATTTTTGCTAATGTCGAGATCTTGTTCGTTGTTGTGAATGACTGTGCTTTCGGAGTCTTTTTTTTATCGTGTAATGCAAGTGTATGTATAAACCAGCATCAGTTATCGGATAAATGCGACATTAGGTAAATGAAATGAGATGAGCGCCTGTCATAAATTTGGTTGTTCAACGGCACATATGGGTTTGTATTTTTTTTTATTTCTTTTTCTTTTTCTCTTTCTCTTTCTTTTCATTTTTCTTTCTTTCTATTTCTTTTCATTTTTCTTTCTTTCTATTTCTTTTAATTTTTCTTTCTTTCTATTTCTTTTCATTTTTCTTTCTTTCTCTTTCTTTTCATTTTTCTTTCTTTTTCTTTTCCTATTTCTTATTCTCATTTTCCTAATTCTTTTTCTTTTCCTTTTTTTCATTTTTATTTTCCTTTTTCTTTTGGAGGGTGAAGGTAGATAGAAAGGAAGGGCGGAGGAGAGGGAGAATGGGACCAAAACAGTGAAAGAGAGAGAGAGAGAGAGAGAGAGGGGGAGAAAGAAAGAGAGAGAGAGAGAGAGAGAGGGGGAGAAAGAAAGAGAGAGAGAGAGGATGGAAAAGAAAACATACCAAACATACAGACGAATGGTAGAACGTGTGTCAAAGTCAAGGCCGCACAAAACACGATCAAAGATAAAAGACACAAACGGACAGACAGGCAGACAGACAGACACCGATAGACAGACAGACACCGACAGACAGACAGGCACCGACAAACATATAGACAGACAGACAAACAAACAGAAAGACAGACAGACAGACACCGACAGACACCGACAAACAGAAAGACAGACAGACAGACACCGACAAACAGAGAGACAGACACCGACAAACATATAGACAAACAGACAGACAGGCAGACACGTGAATAACCCCGCCGGGAAGGGAGTGGCCGTTCAGGTAGGATTTCGAGAGAGGATCGAGAGTCGGACGAG
>NC_091565.1:42103136-42108136 GCF_042767895.1 Penaeus vannamei
ATTATAGTTTCCAAATATATCCGAATGAATAAAAAAAATGTGATTGTGCCCAGATTTTTTTTAACCAATATTTTTTTTCCCAAAGTGTAGAAGAAATAAAAGACGGAAATACTGATAAGATTTTCCTCACCTCTCTCACCCCCCCCCCCTTCTCTTCTCACCCTCCCCTTCCATCTGATCCCCCTTTCTTCTTCTCCCTTCCCTCTCCTTCCTTCTCTCCCTTTCCCCACCCTCTCGCTCTCCTTCCCATTCCCTCTTCTCACCTCTCCTCCCTCTTTCTCCCTCTTATCCTCCCTCTCCTTCCCTCTTCCAACGTCTCCTCCCCTCTTCCCCCTCTCATCTTTCTCTCCCTCCCCTCCCTTCTTATTCTCCCTCCCCTTCCCTCTTCCCACTCCACCCCCTCCCTTCTTATTCTCCCTCCCCTCTTCCCCCATTCCCCCTCCCCCCCTTCCCCGGGCCCATTGAGACGTAACGCCGGAAGTTCTCCTGCCGCGGCGCCGTGTTTCGCGAGGCGGCGGCGCTGACTCCCGGCCGGGGACGCCCTCGCAGGATCGGCATGCAAATACGATTACCGGAGTTCTGCATAAATATCGGCGGGCGAGAGCATGGCGGATCCCGTGTGTTTAGTCTTCGGGGGTTTAGGAGCGGGGTTGGGAGGCGCTCTCGGCTCGCTTTTTTCTTGCTTTTTTTTTTTAAATCTTTCTGCCTGGCTCTTTCTTTCTTTTTCAATCTTTATTTTCTCTCTTTCTTTCTTTCTTTCTCTCTCTTTCTTTCTTTCTCAATCTTTATTTCTCTCTTTCTCTCTTTCTTTCTTTCTTTCTTTCTCTCTCTTTCTTTCTTTCTCAATCTTTATTTCTCTCTTTCTCTCTTTCTTTCTTTCTTTCTCTCTCTCTCTCTCTCTCTCTCTCTCTCTCTCTCTCTCTCTCTCTCTCTTCTCTCTCTCTCTCTCTCTCTCTCTCTCTCTCTCTCTCTCTCTCTCTCTCTCTCTCTCTCTCTCTCTCTCTCTCTCTCTCTCTCTCTCTCTCTCTCTCTCTCTCTCTCTCTCTCTCTCTCTCTCTCTCATAACTTATTCCAGTCAGTTACTTGGATTCACACCTTTAAATGTGCGAATAGTATTTATTTTCCAGTTCTTCATCGCTATTTTTTGTCTCTTATCCTCTCAGTGGCTTTTATCCTGATTCTTGCATTTTTTTCTGTTCTTGGAAATACGATATAGAAGGGAAAAGGTAAGAAAGATATGTGAGGAGAAATAGAGAAAGAAAATTATGAAATGGGGTTCTGGGAGAAGGGAAGGGAAAGGGGGGGGGGGTTGAGGAAGCGATTTTTCATTCTTATGAAATGCGAGGAATGGTGAATGGAAGAAAGAAATGGGAAAGAATGGAGAAGAAGAAGAAGATAAATATGAAAATGGATTGCTGGAAAAGGAGGAAAGAGGGGAAAAGGGAGGGAGGGGAGGGGATGAAGTGGAAAGGGAGGAACGAAGGGAAGAGGGAGGAGGGGGAGGGGAAAAGGGAGGGAGGGGAGGGGATGAAGTGGAAAGGGAGGAGCGAAGGGAAGAGGGAGAAGGGGGAGGGGGAGGGAGGGAGAGGGAATGAAGTGGAAACGGAGGAACGAAGGGAAGAGGAAGGAGGGGGAGGGGGAGGGAAGGGATGAAGTGAAACGAAGTGAAGGTGAAGTGACGTTGCTTCGGTTAGCAAATCCCGCCGCTTGATATATAACGCCAACATGATAGCGGAGTCTTGGCCGCGTTCTGGCGAGGCTGTGACGGGACGGTCGACGGCGGCGGGGATTGAGGCGGGATTTTCGGCCTTACGCGCACGCCGCTCGCTCTATTAGGGATATTATCCAAATTACTCGCCTCGGAAGTCGCGCGTCGGCCGCCGCTCTCGGCATCGCCGGAACTATCGGCTCATTTGCATAATTACTCTATAATCCGACGGCGGAAGGCGGACGGCGCTGTTGTTGTTGGATTCATCATCATCGTGTTTTTTTGTTTTTTTTATTCCTGATTTTTATTTTGTTAAGAGGTCGTCCGCCTTTTTACGTGTCCGCCGAGGGGTATTAGGGAGGGCTTTGGGGCGCCCATTCGCTGGGGCGCGTCGGGGGCGGTGGGCGGAGGGGCGGACACTGACACCGGCGAAGGAATGTTTGTGTTGACAGTGTCGGGCCGCCCGCGACAGGTGCCACCACCATCAGCGCCGCCGCCAGACAAAGCGTATCCTGCAGGAGAAGGAGGGAGGAGGAGGGAGGGAGGGGGAAGGGAAAGGGAGGGAGGGAGGGAGGGAGGGAAGGGTCTTATCATCTCGGACCCCAAAGAGGAAGAGAGATTTAGAACGCGGGTGAGTGAAGGGAAGAGGAGAAAAAAAGGGAGTAAGAGAGAGAGAGAGAGAGAGAGAGAGAGAGAGTGGAGAGCGGAGTAGAAAAAGAGAGAGAGGGAGTGAGTGAGGAGGATAGACCGTGTCCTTGCGTCGCTGTGCAAATAAACGTGCATTTGAGGAGGTTATTTTTCCGGGGTCCACGAGTGCCCGCCCCCTACCCCCCCCACCCCCACCCCCACCCCCTGCCGCCGTTGATGGACTGTTGTCGACATACCCTGGGGGTGGAGGGGGGGGGGAAGGACCCTGGGGCGGGGGGAGGGACTTTGCAGGGACAGGCAGGAGAAGGCGGGGTAAGCTAGGGTGCGGGGGAGAGGGGGGAGCGGAGGGGAAGGCAAGTGACACCTTTACGAATATATTGTGTCGGTTGAGGGGGGGGGGGGAGGGGCGTTGGGGTAATAGAGAGGGCAGGGGTGGGTGGGGTAAGGGGAGGAGGGAGTGGTGGGGATAAGAGAGGGTGGGGGTAGGGGGAAGTGTAGGGGTAAGGGGTAAAAGGGGTGGGGATAAGAGAGGGCGGGGATGGTGGGGGTAGGGGGAAGTGTGTGGGAATGGGATTAAAAGGGGTGGGGATAAGGGAGGACGGGGTGGTGAAGGTAGGAGGGAGGGCGGGGGTGGTGAGGGTAGGGGGAAGTGTGGGGGAATGGGGTAATAGGGGTGGGGATAAGGGAGGACGGTGTGGTGGGGGTAGAGGGGAGAGTACGGGGAGGGCGGGGATGGTGGGGGTAGGGGGAAGTGTGGGGGAATGGGGTAATGGGATGGGGATAAGGGAGGACGCGGGTGGTGTGGGTAGGAGGGAGGGCGGGGGTGTGGGGACAGGAAGCGCGAAGTCTCCGAGAAGGGAACGTGAGTCTCGTAATTATGTTTATGTGATTGGGATTTTTATCAACGTCTCCGTACCTGTCGGGCGCGTAAGTTATGGGCGCACGTGGGCGGCCGCGGGGGCGTGTCGCTGCGGCTGTGCGTGTGTGTGTCGCTCTCCGATGTTGATGTTTATACCTGTGGTTATGTTTATGTGTTTGTGTTTGTGTGTATGGCTATATCTTTATGTATACACACTCGTATTCATATATGTTTATATATATATATATATATATATATATATATATATATATATATATATATATATATATGTGTGTGTGTGTGTGTGTGTGTGTGTGTGCGTGTGTGTGCGTGCGTGTGTGTGTGCGTGTGTGCGTGTGTGTAATATTATATTCATAGATGCACATATTTATATATATGCTTATATATATATATACTTAAGAGCGACATTTATGTATTTTTGTTAACGGTATCGATTACGGGCGTGCTTAGCCATTCGCTGCAAAGGGATTACTCGCCAGAAAAAAAAAAAAAAAAAAAACGGAGAGCTCGCGCGTGCCTCGATCCGGATTCGGAGGCAGAGATTCAACGGTTTTTTCTTCTGCGCTCTGTGTCACCGCTATTTTGTCGCTGCTCCGAATCGTCGTCGTCATCGGGAAAGCGCCGTCGAAAGGGGGAGCTCTTTGGTTGCGGGTGCGGGTGGGAGGGGGTTGGGCGGGGGGGAAGGAGGTGGGGGGAGTGGGTAGGTACTGGGTGGGTGTTTTTTTTTTCTTTCTTTCTTTTTTTCTCTTTTTTGTGAGTGTGTGTGTGTGTGTGTGTGTGTGTGTGTGTCTGTCTGTCTGTCTGTCTGTCTGTCTGTCTGTCTGTCTGTGCGTGCGTGCCTGTGTGTGTGTGTGTGTGTATTGTCTGTCTGGCTGTGTGTATCTCTGTATCTGCGACCGTGTGTATGCATCTGTACAATATGTGCTCGTGTGTATGTGTGTCCGCGTGCGTACACGTATGTGCGGGTGTGTACGCGTCTGCATGCACCCCACGCCTGTCTTATCTTGTCTGCGTGTTTGTTTTAATCGGGGAATCAGCAGAGATCTGGGAGTGTTTTATTAGTATACTTAACTGCTGGTTATTATTTGTGTTTGATCATCTCCTTAATGTGATTAAGGGAGATCGCGCTGTGGCGTGACGCTCACCCAGCTCCTTGGCTTTTGGCTTTGTTTGTTTGTTTGTTTGTGATGCGACGGTCTCTCGGGTTTGTGTTGGTGTTGTGGTGTTTGTTTGTTTGTTTTTGTGTCTGGTGGTGGTGTCTGCGGTGGGTTGGTGGGTTATGTGGGCGTTCTGTTATAATTTCTTGTTGTTTTGTTGGTCTTTGGTGTGTGTGTGTGAGTGTGTTTAAGTATGCATGTATATATACGTATGGTTAAGTATGCATGTATATGCATGTATGTGTAAGTATGCAAGTATATGTACGTATGTTCAAGTATGCATGTATATGTATGTATGGTTAAGTGTGCATGTAGATGTATGTATGTGTTTAAGTATACATGTATATCTGTGTTCATATGCAGTATGAATATGTATTAGTATGAGTATGTGTGCGAGTGTGTGTGTGTCTCATGCAAACTGTACCTACAGAATATTTTATTTCCCATGCCATGTGTCTATTTATTTTGAGTTTATTATTTTTTGACATGTTCCGGGATCTTTCTGCCTTATCGATATGCATCCATTAATATTCTTTAGCGCGAAGTGTCGTGTTAGCGCGAAAACGAGAGGGATTTTTTGCAATTGCATGGCTCTCGTTGCAGCTGC
>NC_091565.1:42110636-42118136 GCF_042767895.1 Penaeus vannamei
TTTTCTTTCTCTCTTTTTTTCTCTTTCTTTCTTTTTTGGTGTGTGTGTGTGTGGTGTGTGTGGGGGAGGGGGAAGGGGAGGGATAGGAGTGAGGGGGTGATGGGCGTGGGTAGGCGGGGTGGACGGGTAGAGAGAGGGAAGGAGAGAGAGAGAATGTGAGAGGCTTTTGAGTGGGGTGTGAGAAAGGTTTGGGAACTTTAGTAGTAGTACTGGTTATGGTACTACTACAACTACAACTATGACAACTACTACTACTGCTGCTGCTACTACTACTACTACTACTACTACTACTACTACTACTACTACTACTACTACTACTACTACTACTACTACTACTACTACTACTACTACTACTACTGCTACTACTACTACTACTGCTACTACTACAACAACAACTACTACTACTACTACTACTACTGCTACTACTACTACTACTACTACTACTACTACTACTACTACGACCACCACTACTACTACTACTACTACGACCACCACCACTACTACTACTACTACTACTATTACTGCTGCTACTACTACTACTACTACTACTACTACTACTACTACTACGACCACCACCACTACTACTACTACAACTACTATAACTACTACTATAATTTATATTACCGGGTTGATGGCCGAACTTTTTAATCCTTTTTTTTCTTCTTTCCCCTCTTTATCCATGGCTGTCGATTATTATAACGAACTCTGAGCCGGAGAATGTCCCCTCATCCGACCCCGGGGCTGAAATATTGCACGTTCTCACCGGCCATGAAGGAGAAAAGTAGGAAGGAAAGAGCGAGAGTTTTTGGGTGGGAAATTCCTGCCATTTTGGGGCTGGACTTTTTGGGTGGGTGGGAGGGTGGGAGGGAGGGAGGGAGGGGGAGAAGAGGGATAGGTAAAGGGTTGGGAATAGGTGTATGAGAGAGAGAGAGAGAGAGAGAGAGAGAGAGAGAGAGAGAGAGAGAGAGAGAGAGAGAGAGAGAGAGAGAGAGAGAGAGAGCAAGTCCACCACACACGTGTAAAAGTCTCGAGTCTGCTTCAGTCTTCGTGCCAGAAACCTCACCTCCTCCACCCCCCCTCCTACTCCTCACACATCCCCTCCCCTTTCCTCTCCCACTCCGCCCCTCATTTCCACTCATACTCCCCTTCCCCTCTCCCCTTTCCCCATTCCCTCCCTCTCCCCACTCCCTCCCTCTCCCCTCTCCCCACTCCCTCCCTCTCCCCTCTCCCCACTCCCTCCCTTTCTCCTCTCCGCTCTCCCCTCTCCACTCTCCCTCACTCTCCCCACTCCCTCCCCACGCCCCTCGCCGCCTCTGCATTATGAGGAGCCCGATATGGCGCGGCCATAGAGGTGCGCGAAGCCCGGTCGGCTTAATTTATATTAGTGCAGCCGACTGCCGTATTGTATCAGCCCGCGCCTTTGTGGGCGAGGAGATGAAAGGGGGGCGAGGTGAAATTTATCGACGGGGAGAGATGACTTTCTCCCTTCGCTGAGATGGGCGAGAAGAGGGTGTCTTCGGCGGAGAACATGCTCCGCGATTGATAGGAATTTTAAGATCTCGTTTAGCAGTGCTTTGGGGCATTTTTTGGGGGTGGGGGTGGGGTGTGGGTGGGGGAGAGGAGGGAGGGAAGGGGGGGGGAGGTGAGAGGGGGGGGTGTTGTGTTGTTGGTGAGAGAGATAAGGTGAAGAAGTAGTGGCGTCGTTTTGGTCGTTCCTGACCCGGGCGTATGAATAGAAGGAGGGTGTTTGCGGGTATTAATTGGCCATTCGGCGTTTGGCGAACATTGCGCTCGTTGGCTCGTTCCGGGGGGGGGGGGGGGTTGCCGGCGAGCGAGCGTCCTGCAGGATCCCGCTGCGTGTTGCGCCTAATTTGATTGCAGACTATCAGCTTCTGCAGCCGTGCAAGTAGCCCAGACACGACTCGGGCGTTTATGCCGTGCTAATTCATGAGGTGACGCCTCGTTTACATTTTTATCTTAATGTCTCTCAGGTGCCACGCTTATCGCGGCGGGCTATCGGCGAGCCACTGCGGCGCGCGTGCGGGCCAATCGCCTCGTCGGGCCGCGGCGCCCTCGGCCAATCCTAGGCTGACAGGCCGACGTCGCTCCCCACGGCGTCACGGCGTCTGGTGCCCGAGGCCAGCCTGTCCCGTGCCCCCTCCCGGCCGCTCTTAATTATAATCGCTCTTTGATGACCTTTGGAATAGCAAAAATCCGAGAGAAAAAAGGCTCGTAAAGTTTTATGTACAAGTCGGCGCGAGATTTATCTGTGTGGCAGATGTGTGTAGTCGGACCGCTTAGCCTGTTCTCGGGGCTGGCTCGGCGGGACGGGGGCCGCCAAAGCCCTTTTTTTCGCTCGCAGAGGCAAGTTTTCGGCTTTATTTTGTTATTTCCTCGCGGGTTTTCGTCTCTTCGTCTTCGGTTGTTTTTTTGTTGTTGTTGTTGGGCGGATTTCGGCGCTCGGAGCACGCCCGCCATCTGACTTTGAGATTCGCACGCCCTCAGGAGTCGCGGGAGTCGTTAAGGGCGAAAATGGGGCCTCGTGCGACCCAGCGGCGGAGGAACGCAAACGCGGGCGTCGGGCGGGTCGGCCGTCGGGGAAGCGGAACGTTCATGCTGCGAGAAGTTTCCATCCTCGGGCGGGTGTGCGGAGACCCCCCACGGAGGCGGGCGCGCGCGGGGAGAGAGTGCGGAAGGCGCCGGGGGAAGGGGGAGGGAGGGAGAGGGGGAGGGGGAGGAGAAGGGAAGAGGGCGGGGAGTGGAGGAATGGAGGGGTAGGGGGTGGGGAGTGGAGGAAAGGAAGGGGATAGAGGGGAGAGAGGACTGGGGAATGGAGATTGGGGAAGGGCAGGGGAGTCGAATAGGGGAAGGCGGTAATGGAGAGAGAGTAGAGTAGTGGAAAAGGGATACGGAGAGAGAGAGAAAGAGAAAATAGAATAAGGAAATGGAGAGAGAAATAGGAGCGGGGCAATGGAAGGAGGCCTAGGGGAGTGGAACAGACGAAGAAGGAATAGAGAAAGGGACCGAGGGTGAGGACTATCCTTGGCGAGACGAGGGTTACCTGCTGGTGGAGACTCGGCCGAGTGTCCCCCGGGGGGCGGGAGAGGGACCCCAGGGTGGAGGCGGTGGTGGGGGGGAGAGGGAGAAAAGAAGGAAATGAGGGAATCAGGGAAAAGAAAGGGTGGGATAGGGGTTATAGAAAAGGGGGGAGAGAGAGAGAGAGAGAGAGAGAGAGAGAGAGAGAGAGAGAGAGAGAGAGAGAGAGAGAGAGAGAGAGAGAGAGAGAGAGAGAGAGAATTAGAAATAGAAAAAGATAAAGGGGAAACTAAGGAAGAAAAGAAAAGAAAGAAAATATTTAAAAGAGAGAAAGGGAGAGGGAAAAATATTTAGGGTGGAGTTTTTAAACCTTGATAAACCTTGGGTCTCCGATGCAGATAAAATATATTAATGTGGATAGTATAGCTTAGGTCTTAGTGGCTGTCCTGTCGTTAGCGTAGTAATGTGAAGACTTTTTAAGGCGTTTGCAATAAAGCAAAAAATGCAGGAGAAAAAAAAACATGTAATAGGGGCAGATAAGAAAGGAGGAATGAAGGAAAAAGGGAAATAAGGAAACAAATGGAGGAAGAAAGCAATGAGAAGGAATATTAGGGACAAAGGGAGAGAGAGGAAAAGGAGGGAGTACATAGAGAAGAAAGAATAACTGGATTAATATTGCTAAGGAGGAAAGGAGAGAAGGAAGCGAAAAGCAAAAATGAGAGAAAATAAAGGAAATAAATAAAGAAAAGAAAAGAGATCAGATTAATCAAACGCGGAAAGAAGGGGAAATAAAACTAATAGGAAATGAAGGGAATAAGAAATACAGAGAAAAGAAGAGAAGACGAATCAAAACACAGTTAACAAAGCAAATAAGAAAAGAAAGAGAAGAAAAAGAATAACCAAAACACAGATAACGAAGAAAAGAAAAACGCAGAGAAGAGAAGGAAGAAAAGAAATCAAAACATAACAAAGAAGAGAAAAAAAATGGGGAAGAAACAAGACGAATCAAAACACATAACCAAGAAAAGAAAAAGAAAAAGAAAAATCGAGAGAAGAGAAGAAAGCGAAGATGGAAGAAAGAAAAAGAAAGAAAAAATAGAGAGAAGAGAAGAAACCGAAGAAGGAGAAGATGGAAGAAAAGAAAAAGAAAGAAAAATCGAGAGAAGAGAAGAAAGCGAAGATGGAAGAAAAGAAAAAGAAAGAAAAATCGAGAGAAGAGAAGAAAGCGAAGAAAGCGAAGATGGAAGAAAAGAAAAAGAAAGAAAAATCGAGAGAAGAGAAGAAAGCGAAGATGGAAGAAAAGAAAAAGAAAGAAAAATAGAGAGAAGAGAAGAAAGAGAAGAAAGCGAAGATGGAAGAAAAGAAAAAGAAAGAAAAATCGAGAGAAGAGAAGAAAGCGAAGATGGCGAAGATGGAGAAGAGGAGAGAAATTCGCAACAAAGGGTCGCCTCGTTCCAGCCTCCCATACTTGCTGTCGAGGAAGAGCGATCGCCGAGTTGGTGCGCGTAATGGGGGGCGATCAACAACAAGTGTAGGGAAAGGAGAAAGGGGGAGAAAGGGAGGAGAGGGATGGGAAGGAAGGGCGGAGGGATGGAGGGAAGGAAGGGGGATGAGGAGGAAGGGAGAAAGGGGAGGAAAGGGAGGAGAGGGATGGGAAGGAAGGGAGGGGGGATGGGAAAAGAACGAGAATTATGGGGGTATAAGGAGAAGAAAGGAGCGGGAGAAGAAGGGAGGAACAGAGGGATGGAAAGAAAGAGAAGAAGAAAAGGAGGGAGGAGGAAAGTATAGGGAAGGAAGGAGGGGGGGGGTAAAGGAACGAAGAGGAGGGCGGTTAAAAGAAAGGAGAAGGGAGGGAGGGACGAAAGAAAAGGGACAAAGAGGATAGCCATGTAGGCGCATCCTACGCGTCCCTCTTCATTCCCTCTCCTCACTAAACATGCTTGGCCGTTCCCTCATTCTTTCCTATGGGGGCTCTCTCTCTCTCTCTCTCTCTCTCTCTCTCTCTCTCTGTCTCTCTCTCTCTCTCTCTTTCTCTCTCTCTCTCTCTCTCTCTCTCTCTCTCTCTCTCTCTCTCTCTCTCTCTCTCTCTCTCTCTCTCTCCTTCCTTTCTTCTTCGTCTTTTTTATGCTTTATTGAAAACATACATAATTCAGGTTACATTTTAGACGTTATGGTCATACTGAATGTTTTTTTTCTTGACTAAAGGCTTTTATTAGTGATTCCTATCTTAAAGTCAAACCTGTATTTTACATGTACTTTACATTTGGAACATTGTAAGGAGTAAGCTACATCAAAAATACGAAGGAACTCAACTTTCCGTGTCTGAGAGAAACTGTCGCTGGTCGTGTGCTGTGCAACGAGGTTCCTCCAGCGCTGCAGGTGCTTGTTCCACAGCTCTTCTTCCTGGCAGACTCCTTGGTTGCAGGAGAGGGGCTTCTCGGCGATGAATGCGGGACGTCGTCGACAAGCCAGCGACGTCTCTGCGGTGTTGAAGGCTGTGTAGGTCTTGTGGGAGGTCTGGTGTCCTCTCTCTGATGATCCTCTTCGGTCTTTCTTGTATTTTGTCGAGGAATACCGAGGTGTGTGGCGTTTGGTCGTCGTCCCCGGGAAAGAGACGAGGATTCCGGTGGCGGTGGAGCCTTGGTAGAGGAGCTCCTTTCCTTGGTCGTCGAGCAGCCAGCTGATCCTGCTGGAGGATGCGAGTTTCTGCGAAGCTCTTCTTGCAAGGCTTTCGATGCGGTTCTGGAAGGTCGGCTTTTTATCGGGGATGGTTCTTGTTTTCGTCTTTTCTTTTTCTTCATCTTCTTTTCCTTCTTCTTTGATCCTCTCTTTCCTTCTTTCTTCTTTGACCCTCTCTTCCCTTCCCTCTTCTTTGACCCTCTCTTTCCTTCCCTCTTCCTTGACCCTGCCTTTACTTCCCTCTTCTTTGACCATCTCTTTCCTTCCCTCTTCTCTTCGCCTTACCTTCGCCTCCCTTCTCCCCTTTCCTCCACAGTCTGGCGGCCTCTTAGGGTGACCCAAGGAAAGGATGATGTAGAGGAGGAGAAGATGAGGAGCAGTAGGAGAAGGAGAAGATAAGGAGGAGGAGAAGGAGAAGATGAGGGGGAGGAGAAAGAGAAGGAGGAGATAAGGAGAAGGAGAAGATAAGGAGAAGGAGGAGAAGATGAGGAAGAGGAGAAGGAGCAGCAGAAGATTAGGAGGAGGAGAAGGAGAAGATGATGATGATGATGAGGAAGAGGAGGAGACCCGCTTGGGTGGTGATGATTCTCGTGGAAATCTGGAGAGGATTTTGGCCTCGGCGTGTTGGTGATGGTTATCTAATGGGATTATATATTTATTTATTCGTCTGGTTCCTTATTGTTGTTATTGTTTTATTAATGTTTGTGTGTTTGCTTGTGTTTTGGTTCTGTTTGGTGGTACAGATGACAATGTTTTTTTTCGTAATTTTAGTGCTGTGAGAACCAGTAATGAGGGTGATTTATTTTACGATAACATGAATCATAATTATCAGAACCTTGAAGTATGGAGAAAGAGCAGACCCTAAGCTTCTCCTTTTAACCTCGAGAATCGCGAAACCCCCTCCATGGGCACCCCCCACCCCCACCCCCTAGGTAGGCCTGACATGCTCCGTGATTGACCCATCTGCCCTGCCTAGGCCTATCCCGACCCGTCGTGGGAGGTTCCATAAGTTCATCTAGCCCTCCCACCCACCCTCCTTCCCTCCCTCTCTCCCTCGTCCTTGCCCTCCCTCCCACCATCCTCCCTCCCTCCCTCGTTCCTCCCCCTCCCTCCTTACTTCACACTCCCACCATCCTCCTTCCCTCCCCCTCCCACCATCCTCCCTCCCTCCCTCCCTTCTTCCCTCCCCCTCCCTCGTCCCTCCCTCCCTCCCTCCCTTTCTACTCTCCCCGTGGCGAGGCTGTGAGGTGAAACGTAGCTTAAGATGCACTTACCTGTCCACTTTGCATTGCTAATGACGACACAAGATTGATCTTATCGCTTCATTACCGGTACCGTAGGGGAGGTCAGGAGCGGGGGGGGGGGGGAGAGGGGAAGGGGAGGGAGGGAGGGAGGGGAGGGGAGGGTGAGGGAGTGATGGAGTGATGGCGTAATGGAGGTCTCCTTTGTGTGCGTGCGTCGGTGTTTATGTTTGTGGAGTTGTGTGTTAGGTGTGGTTGGTAGGAGAGAGAGGGAGAGGTAGAGAGGCTATGTGAGACAGAGAGAAGGGGAGGAAGGGGGGAGGGATGAGGGAAAGAGAGAAGGAAAGTGCTAAGATGGAGGAGAAAGAGAAGGCAAGAAATAGAGAGAGAGAGGGGGGGGGGCAGAAAATAAAGAGGCAAAGAGCAAGGATAAGAATTAGACGCAAATCGAGAGCGAGAGAGCGAGAAACCCCTCTCACCTCACAACCCTGGGTATGGGCCTCTTCTCCCCATCTTGAGCATGGGTACCCTCTTCCCTCTCTTC
>NC_091565.1:42125636-42128136 GCF_042767895.1 Penaeus vannamei
AGGGAAGAAGGGGGTGATGAGAGGGGAAGAGGGGAAGAGGGGATGACAGGGAGGGAGTAGGGAAGAGGGAATCACGGGGGGAGTAGGGAAGAGCGAATGACAGGGAGAAAGAGGGGATGACAAGGGGGAAAGAGGGGATGACAGGGTGGGGGAGGGGAAGGAGATGACAGGGGTGGGGGGGAGAGGGTCTGCTTGAAAGAGCTTTTGATCCCCAATAATGTGACACTGATCACATGCTTCTCTGCTTTCCTGCTGCTGCCACGCCTGTGAGTACTGCTGCTGCTGCTGCTGTTACTGCTTCCCCTTTTTGCGCCTGTGATTAGTATTGGCAATAATGTTGCGATTATTATTGCAACCGATGTCAAATTTTGTTTTTTTATTAGTGGCGTTGTTTTCGTTCGTTTTCATTTTGTTTTGTATGACTGCTGTTGGTCTGTGACGTCATTTCCTCCCGGTCTGCATGTCCGTGTTTTATTCTTGTTTATTTTGTTTTGTTATTTTTTGCTTTTCTTTGCTATGTTTTCGCGTTCGATTCTTCTCTTCTCTCTCTGTCTCTTTCTCTTCCCCCTTCTCTCAATCCCCTCTACTTTTTCTGCATCCCCCATTCTGCGCCCCACCCCCAGCCCCACTACCAGCACCTTCTCTCCATCCGCTTCTCCCCCCTCTTTTTTCTCCATCCTTCCTCCCCTTTCCCCGTCCCCCTCTTCTCCATCGGGTCATCTACTCCGCCTCTCCCTTCTCTCCATTCTCTCGACTCATCCTCCTCTTCCTTCACCCTCCTTCACCCACCACATACCTCCTTTTCTCTTTCTCCCACTCCCTCTCCCCCCCTCTCTCTCTCTCACCACCCCCATGCATCGACTCTGACAAATCCTCCTTCTGTCCTTCTTTTTCTTCTCTCCATCCTTCTTTCTTCTCCTCTCCCGTCTCTCCACCTCTCTTCTTCATCCCGTTTCTTTCTCCCCCTCCCCTCACCCTTTTCTCTCCTTCCCCCTCACCCCTTTTCTCTCTCTCTCCCCCATTCCCCTCCCCTCCCCTCAATCCTTTTCTCTCCCTCCTGCATCTCTCCCTTCCATTCCCCTCACCCTTTTCTCTCCCTCCTCCTGCATATATCTCTCTCCCATATCCCTCACCCTCCTTCTTCACCCTTCTCCTCCTCCTCCTCCATCTTCACCCCTCTCCTCCTCCTTCCCCTCCTTCTTCACCCTCTCCTCCTCCTTCCCTCCCTCCACCTCTCCTCTTTCTTCACCCCTCTCCTCCCTCTTTCCCCTCCTCCCTTCACCCCTCCCTCTTCCCCTCTTCCCCTTCCCCCCCCTTTTCATCCCCCTCCACCCCTCTCCTCCTTCTTCACCCCTTCTCCTCCCTCTTCACCCCTCCCCCTCTTCCCTCCTCCCTTTCCCCCCCCTCCCCCCCCTCCCTCCCCCCCCCCCTTCCCCTCCTTCCTCCCGACCCCCTCCCTCCCCCTCCTCCTCCACCCCCTCCTCCCCCAGGAATGAAGGCTGACAAATCCCTTGACTGAGATTTCTTGCTACCCATTCTTGGGCGATGATTGACAGTGGAGCCAAGGCGAGCGGGCGGGTGACCTCGCGACCTGACCTCTACTGGTGCCTCGTGGGTATTCGGCCGTTGTTGTTTTTCCTTTTTTTTTTTTTTCTTCTCTTTTCTTTCATTTTCTCGTTTTTGTTTTCTGGCGAGTTTGCTTCTTCAAGTCTAGGATTGTTGTTATTGTATTTTTTTGACGTTTTAATTTTCTTTCGATGTTGCTTCTTTGATTTATTTTTTGGGTTTATTTTTTGGTTTATTATCTTTGGTTTATTGTTGTTGTTGTTGTTGTTGTATTTGCTGTTTGGATATTTTTTTGAGGTGGCTCCGAACTTGGTTTATTGTTGTTGTTGTTTAAGTTTCCTTTATTTCAGTCGAATTCATTCCTCTAGTCTTGGTTTGTTGTTTTGATTTCGTTTCATTCGAGTCATTGGTGTTTTTCTAGCTCTCTCTGTCTGTCTCTCTTTCTCTCTCTCTCTATCTCTCCCTCTCTCCCTCTCTCTCTCTCTCTCTCTCTCTCCCTGTCTCCCTCACTCCCTCCCTCACTCCCTCCCTCCCTCCCTCCCTCTCCCTCTCCCTTTCTTTCTTTCTTTTTTCGCTCTCCTTCTTTCCAGACGGTATCGACAAATGTGACAGTTATTGCGGCCAGCAGTTGCAGTGGTTGCAGCCGGTTGGTGTTGCCGGCCGAGTATCTGTTATTTATTATTATTACAGATTGTTGTTTGTTGTCATTGCGTGTCTCGGAGATTCTGCGGCGCCGAGAATGTTTGTGTTTGTAGATCAGCGCCGCTTGTGCGTTTATGATGTGGTAAGCTTCGGCAAGTGGTTATGGAGTCCGTGTTATTTCCTAAATGCCTTTTATTGAGTGGCTGGGCTGGCTGGCCGAGGTCGAGTGGTGACGTCATGGATGGGGGGAGGGGGGGGAGGGGCTAGAGGGGTGGTGGGGAAAGGGATAGAA
>NC_091565.1:42145636-42148136 GCF_042767895.1 Penaeus vannamei
AGGAAGGAAGGACGGAAAAGGAGAGATGAGAGCGTAAATAGGGAAGGAAGGATGGAAGAGGGGTGATGGAGAAAGAGATAAACAGAAAAGATTAACAGAAAGGCGGACACACAAACACAGATATCGTCATACATGACATATATTTATGTGAAAGCTATGCTGTCAGTTAACGTTGGAGATATCATTTTAGTTCTTCCTTTTTATCATTAATTTTCGCTTCCTTACCCTTACTACAAGTGCACAGTAATTTGCACATAATAGAATCATAGAAAATAGGTAAAATTTAAAAGAGAACGGGGAAGCCCACTCTTGAGAACGATCGTTGTTAATTTTTGACGTTATAAATCCACTACATTCTGTTAATTCTGATTTGATTTTTATTACGGATTTTATTTAATCTAAACAGAATGACAATTAGCTTGTAGCTTGTGTGTATGTGCCTCTATTTCACCTCTCAGTACTTGATGGTCTGTTTCTTCGTGTAAATCATAACAGAAATCTACGTAGGGAGTAAATCACTTATTAAGATATGTACCTATATGTAAATTCGATTACTTTAAGGAACCGTTGACCTGACTAACAACTTGCTATCACTATTTTCTTATACACTATTTATCTCTTTCTACCATCTTAAGATCCATTGCCGCATTAAAGCCTGGAACGTTATTACGCAAACAGCGGTATGAATGATACTTTTGTATATTTCATTGCGAAAGTGGCACCGATTTAGCTGAACTCTTGAAATATCTACAAATTACAATACTAGAGAGGAAGAGCATCATGTGCAGCATCAGAATTTACTTGTTCATCTATTTTAGAATTTCATTTACTCAGTAATGATAATGTAATGATAAGGATAATATTGATAATAATAATAGTGATAATAATTATAATGATAATAGTAATGTAATTATAAGGAAAATATTGATAGTAATAATAATAATAATAATAATTGTAATAATAATGATGATAACAACAACAGCAATGATAATAATATTTATAATAATGAAAAAAATAATAAATTGGTAATGATGATGATAATGAGTAAAATGAAAATAATGGTGACAATAATAGCAATGAAATCCCCCATTCTAACGATGACGATGATGATAATAACACCACCGCTGATCCTTCCCCACAGACACCAACCACCACCGACCCTAAGCCTTCACCACCATCACTAATCCATTAGCTAATTAAGAGTTATCCTTCGCCACCACCAACCAACCATCACCGATCCTAATCCACCACCACCGCCAATCCTTCGATCCCCTGGTTCTACAAACTAACCAGCCACGGATCCTAATCCTTCACCAGTCAACCGACCACGGATCCTAATCCTTCACCAGTCCGACCACGGATCCTAATCCTTCACCAGTCAACCGACCACGGATCCTAATCCTTCACCGACCCCAATCCAACCAATCCAACCAACTAAGCTTGTCTTTGTGTTGTCACTTATCCTAATCCTAATCAACCGACCACGACCCTAATCCTTCGCCAAACCAACCAACCCCCAGTCCTTAGCTTGAAGACGAGGAAACCGCCTTTTCGAAACGAGTTTTCTTGGTTTATCGAATAATCTTTTAGTGCTTAGTGCAGTTTACAGACTTGCACGAGCATTCTTATATTCTAATATAATCTCATCACCATTTATTTCGGTAAGATTCCGTGAGTAATATCCTTTAAAAATTACGTCACTGTTCTTCCGCTCGGGATCGATCTGTAGTGGACGTGATGTACCTCCACTATTTTGTGAGTCCAGACTAGCGAGTCCCCTGTTAAGAGCGCAGCACCATCTGTGGGAGGCTTCGGCAGCCACCTGGAGCATTTTACTGTTTCGTGTATTTCTATTTTTTTTTAGCTTTCTTTTAACGGCCTCGGGCATATTTTAACGCTTAAGGGTCAAATACGCTTCACTTTTTTTTTACCTATTTTATTTTAATTTACATTTTTTAAAAAATCTTTGTGACAAGACACAAGATTTATATAAACCACAGTCTTGCCGCGTATCGCTCTTGGGTGGTCGTTTAGCCGTGTTGGTTCGCGGCGCCCGGCCTCACCGCTCGCCGCTACCTTGATGTATTTCTTGAGACCTACGAGAGAGATAAGTATATTTTCATTCTTTGTAAGAGGCCAGATATGATGTGATATATGTATTGTACACGTTTGAGAATATCCAGACTGAGGGGGTCTCAGGTTTTCTTTATAAGTTTTGTTTGTTTGCGTTTTATCCTTGTTTTATTTGTTTTTTTTTTAAAAAAGTATGGACATGAAAGAAATGCTGATTAAATGGGAAAAAGAAATGATTACACTGACAGTGATAACAGAAAGAAATGACAAGTTAATTATAATAATAAATGAAAGATAAGTTAATTAAAGTAGTATCATATTTTCTTAATACTTACGGATTTAAGGGCATCAGAGTCGTAATGGGCGGGTCATGCTGTAAAACATGCCTGCTACCATTTTTTTAAAGCAGCTCCTCTGTCTGAATTAC
>NC_091565.1:42154568-42162068 GCF_042767895.1 Penaeus vannamei
AAGAAAGGGGGAAATAGAAATATTAAGAAAATAAGGAAAGAAACTAAAAAAAAAACATAAGAGAGACAAGCGAGAAAAAATAAAGAGAAACAGGGGCAAATAAAAGATTAAAAAAAAACAGACACAAAGATACAAAAAAAAAAATCGATTCCTTAAATAATACAACAAAGTCCTGACAGACAACCGAATGACACCGGAATGCAGTAATGTCAATCACCTCTTCAGGACACTTACTAATTCTCTCTCTCTCTCTCTCTCTCTCTTTCTTTCTCTCTCTGTGATTCTCTCTCTCTCTCTCGTTCTCTCTCTGTGATTTCTCTCTCTCTCTTTCTTTCTCTCTCTGTGATTTCTCTCTCTCTCTCTCTCTCTCTCTCTCTCTCTCTCTCTCTCTCTCTCTCTCTCTCTCTACTCCTCTCTCTCTCTCTCTCTCTCACTCACTCACTCTGTGATTCTCTCTCTCTCTCTCTCTCTCTCTCTCTCTCTCTCTCTCTCTCTCTCTCTCTCTCTCTCTCTCTCTCTCTCTCTCTCTCTCTCTCACTCTCACTCACTGTGATTCTCGTTCTCTCTCTCTCTCTCTCTCTCTCTCTCTCTCTCTCTCTCTCTCTCTCTCTCTCTCTCTCTCTCTCTTTTACTCTATATACCTACTTTTAATTCATTTTCTTTATCAAATTTTCTTACTCTCCAATTCACCTCTTAATTCTAATCTCTTACATATTTTCTCCCTTTTTTTCTTACTCTTCAAATCACCTCAAAAATCTAATTTCTTATTTAAGTTCTACTCTTTTACTTACTCTTCTTCTTACTCTACCTTCAAGACCGAGCTGGGATCTACGCTGTGACACACCCGTCTAATAAAAGTTGGCGGCGGATTAAGCTATATCAAATGATAGGGATCAAAATCGCAAAAAAAAATAAAAATAAAAAAAGAAAAACTAAGAAAGGAAAATAATAAATCATGTAAAACAATGAGAGAGAGAGAGAGAGAGAGAGAGAGAGAGAGAGAGAGAGAGAGAGAGAGAGAGAAAGAAAGAAAGAAAGAAAGAAAGAAAGAAAGAAAGAAAGAAAGAAAGAAAGAAAGAAAGAAAGAAAGAAAGAAAGAAAGAAAGAGAGAGAGAAAAGAGAAAGAGAAAAAGACACATAAAGAAAGAAACGAGATAGTGTTGTCACAGATGCTTCTAAACCGGCCGTCTCGAGTTTTATAGACCTCTTCCCCCCACCCCCATCCCCACCCCACCCCCATCCCCACCCCACCCCTCCATCCCTCTTTCACTCTCTCTCTCTTTCTCTCCCTCCCTCCCTCCCTCTCCCTCCTTCCCTCCCTCTCTCTCTCTCCCTCCTTCCCTCCCTCTCCTTCCCTCTCCCTCTCCCTCTCCCCCCTTCTTAAACACGCTTGCCCGCTTGTTTGCTCCCTCTTACGGGATACGCTGGCACCAGTGCTTCGTGTGTCGGAACTCTCCCTCCTTCCCCTCCCTGTCCCTCTCTCTCTCCTCCCTCCCTCCCTCCCTCCCTCCCTCCCTCTCTCTCTCCTCCTTCCCTCCCTTCCCTCCCTCTCCTCTCTCCTTCCTCCCACCTACCCTCCCTCCCTCCCTCTCTCCTCCCCCCTTCTGTTGCAAACACGCTTGCCCGCTTGCTTCCCCTCTCTACTGGGATGCGCCAAGCACCGTGCTTCGTGTGTCGGACTCTCCCTCCTTCCTCCTCCACTCTCCCTCTCTCTCTCTCTCCCTTCCTTCCCTCTTCCTCTCCCTCCCTCCTTCCCTCCCTCCCTCCCTCTCCTTCCCCCCCCTTCTTAAACACGCTTGCCCGCTTGCTTGCCCCCCTCTTCCGTGTGTCGGACTCGCCCGCGTAAATTGAACGGGGCAAGCGAGAGACACGAGCTACTCGCTCTGCAGGATTCTCGGACGAGTCCAGCTGCCGCCCGTCTTATTTAGGGGCGGGCGTGCTTGCTGCGACGTGGCGGGCGGTTTCTCTAAGGCTGTCTGTCTGTCGGCGTGTCTGGGTGTGTTTATGTGTGTGTGTGCAGTTATGTATTTACATATATATATGCATGGGTATGTGTGTGTGTGTGTGTGGATACATCTGCGTGTGTATGTGTTTATGTAGGTGTAAACATGTGCATACACACATACATACATACATATATATATATATATATATATATATATATATATATATATATATATATATATATATATATATACATATATATAAAGCATCTATTTAAATAAACACCTGGATGGATGAATGTGGATTTCCTTGTGTGTATATATATCTCAAGTTCTTGTGCGTTTTAATAAAATGAATAAAATAAATATCGTAAGATAATGAATGTAAGGGAAACACTAAAAATATATACATCTACATTATCGGTATTCGTGTTATTCTGCTTTTATCGTATTTACCTTTCATCAAAATTCGACCTCCTCCACCCCTCTGCTATTTGTTCTCTTCCTCTCTCTCTCTCTCTCTCTCTCCTTCTCTCTGTCTCTCCTTCTCTCTCTCTCTCTCTCTCTCTCTCTCTCTCTCTCCCTCTCTCTATCTATCTATCTCCCTCTCTCTCTCTCTCTCTCTCTCTTCTCTCTCTCCTTCCAATCGCCCCTTTGCTCATTCTCTTTTTATCCGTCCTCTCTCTCTCTCTGTCTCTGTCTGTCTCTCTCTCTCTCTTCTCTCCCTCCTTCCAATCGCCCCTTTGCTCATTCTCTTTTTATCCGTCCTCTCTCTCTCTGTCTCTCTCTTCTCTATCTCCTCCTTCCAACTCGCCTCCTTTGCGTCATTCTTCTTTATCCGTTCCTCTCTCTCTCTGTCTGTCTCTCTCTTCTCTCCCTCCTTTCAATCGCCCCTTTGCTCATTCTCTTTTTATCCGTCCTCTCTCTCTCTCTCTCTCTCTCTCTCTCTCTCTCTCTCTCTCTCTCTCTCTCTCTCTCTCTCTCTCTCTCTCTGTCATTCTAAGTCCTTCTCTCCTTCTTCTCTCCTTCCAATCGCCCCTTTGTCCATTCTCTTTTCATCCGTCCCCTCTCTCTCTGTCTCTGCCTGTCTGTCTCTCTCTTCTCTCCCTCCTTCCAATCGCCCCTTTGCTCATTCTCTTTTCATCCGTCCTCTCTCTCTCTCTGTCTCTGTCTGTCTCTCTCTCTTTTCTCTCCCTCCTTCCAATCGCCCCTTTGCTTATTCTCTTTTTATCCGTCCTCCCCATACCTCTCTCACCCTCCCCAATCGCCTAAAAAAAAATGAATATTCACCTCAGACGAAGCTCAGGCAGGACACGGGTCGCGAATGTAAGACACGGAGGCGCCTAATCACACAATAGGTTGGAGAGATAAAAGGTAAACAGAAAAAAAATCCCTTTTACTGCTACACGGGTTGGCTCTCTCTCTCTCTCTCGCACTCGCTCTCTTGCTCGCATTCGCTCTCTCTTTCTTTCTCTTGCTCTCTCTTTCTTTCTCTTGCTCTCTCTCTCTCTTTCAATCTCTCTCTCTCTTTCATTTTTTTCTCTCTCTTTCATTTTCTCTCTCTCTCTCTCTCTCTCTCTTTCAATCTCTCTCTCTCTCTCTTTCAATCTCTCTCTCTCTCTCTCTCTGTCTCTCTCTCTTTCTCTTTGTCTCTCACTCCCTCTCCCTCTCCCTCTCCCTCTCCCTCTCCCTCTCTCTCTCTCCCTCTCCTCAGCGGATACATCAAAGGACACATCGAAAAAGATATATCAAAGTACTCCTCGAAAGCAAGCACTTAAAAAGAGACATCAACGGACACATCCAAAGGACACGCCGAGGAACGCATTCAAAGGACACAGAAAAGGACACATCGAATGGACACGTCGCCCTACCGCTTCGGCCGCCGATTCCCGAACACTCCCGACGAAACAATTGTGAAATCGGGCCACGGAATACATGAAGCCCAAGCCGAGGCCGTTCCCGCGCTTTCGAACCCCGCCGGAGCCTAAAGCGTTCGGAGGTGTGTTCCTCGTTGTATATTTATCTCACCTGTTTACGTATTCCTTCCGGTTTGGGTAATCGAGGATGTAGAGAGAACGGCCGTAAAAAAAAAGCGAGACTAAAGCTAAAGAAATAGAATAAAACAAGAATACCGGCCATCTTGTCGTGTGAATTCCGGCGGTTTTCGCGCCAACTCGAGCGGTTAATCGAGGATAAGAGGAGCCGCGTTCGTTTAACGACTCGCTCGCCTGTCTCGTTCGCTCGTGATGTTCGAATGCTTGTTTTCCCGCCCTTTTCAGATGGCTGTTTTGCATGTCTCGTATTTCGTTCTGTTTGGCATCGGCTGTCTCTCTCTCTCTCTCCCTCTCTCTCTCTCTCTCTCTCTCTCTCTCTCTCTCTCTCTCTCTCTCTCTCACTGAGCTGTCTTAACATCTCTCTCTCTCTCTCTCTCTCTCTCTCATCTCTCATCTCTCTCATCTCTGCATCTCTCTCATCTCTCTCTCTCTCTCTCTCTCTCTCTCTGGACTTCAACGCAACACTTCCCGGAATATTGTGAATGAATGAGTGAGTGAGCGAGTGAGTGAGTGAGTGAGTGAGTGAGGGAGGAGAAAAAAAAACAAAAAAAAAACAGACACAACCAACCAAACGACAGAAATGACACTCTCACAAAGACAGACAACGCCACGCAAAATGACAGACAGAATGACACAAAATGACACACCAATCCACATGGCAGGCGATCAAGAGACGGATGACGGATGACGCAACGAAAACGGGAGAAAATGAATCCGCCAAGTCAAAAAAAAAAAAAAAAAACGGCCGCCATCTTGGTACACCCAAAAATACGGGAGAAAAGTAAAATAACTCGCCAACATTACATTTTTTTCCTCTATTTGCCAACCTGCCGTAATTCATTCGACAATAGAAATGCCCTTATAACGTTCACAATTTAAAAGAAAACGTATAAGAGGGAAGCAATACCTCCGATCTCTCTCTCTCTCTCTCTCTCTCTCTCTCTCTCTCTCTCTCTCTCTCTCTCTCTCTCTCTACTCTCTCTCTCTACTTTCTTATATATATTATCTCTCTCTCTCTCTCTGCTCTCTCTCTCTCTCTCTCTATCTCTCTCTCTCTCTCCTCCTTCTCTCTCTCTCCTCCTTCTTCTTCTCTTCTCTCTCTCTCTCCTCCTTCTCTCTCTCTGCATCTGTTTATATCTCTCTCTCTCTCTCTCTCTCTCTCTCTCTCTCTCTTTCTTTCTCTCTCGCTCTTTCTTTCTCTATATATATATATATATATATATTATATATATATATATATATATATATATATAACCGTGCTGTATACTATATACATAATATTATATATATATACATACATATATATACCTACACCCTCTATCTCTACATCTACCTCCTTCTCTCTCTCTCTACTCTCTCTCCTCTCTCTCTCTCTCTCTCTCTCTCTCTCTCTCTCTCTCTCTCCCTCCTCTCTCTCTATATTCTTATATCTCTCTCCTGTATCTACCTCTCTCTACACTATACCTTCTACTCTACTCTCTCCTCCTTCTCTCTCTCTCTCTCTCCCTCCTTCTCATACCATCTCTCTCTCTCTCTCTCTCTCTCTCTCTCTCTCTCTTCTCTCTCTCTCTCTCTCTCTCTCTCTCTCTCTCTCTCTCTCTCTACTCTCTCTCTCTCTCTATCTCCTTTTCTCTCATCTCTGTCTCTCTCTCTCCCTCCTATATCTCTGTCTCTCTCTCTCTCTCCCTCCTTCTCCTTCTTCAATCTCTCTCTAACTCTCTCTCTCTCTCTCTCTCCTCCTCCTTCTCTCTCTCTCCCTCTCCCTCTCCCTCTCCCTCTCTCTCTCTCCCTCTCTCTCTCCCTCCTATCTCTCTCTCTCTCTCTCTCACTCCTTCCAATCAACCCTTTGCTCATTCTCTTTTTATCCGTCCTCCCCATACCTCTCTCACACTCCCTTTCTTATGTTACAAGAATAAAAAAAAAAAAATAAAAAAATAAAAAAATAAATAAAAAACATTAATAAAACTCATAAAACCTTCCCGACGGACGATTTTCACCAGGATACGAAACCAGCGGACGACTCCCACCAAAAGCGAACTTGAGATGACGACCTTCATATCAACTTACCAAATGCTTAATTTGTTTCGCTTCTTCCTCCTCCTCACCCTCCTCCTCCTCTCCTCCCTCTCCTCCTCTCTTTCTGCCTCTCTCCTCCTCTCTCTCTTTCTCTCTCTTATCTCAACTTACTCCTTCTCCTTCTCCTCCTCCACCTCTTCCTCCTCCTCCTCTTCCTCCACCTCCTCCTCCTCCTCCTCCTCCTCCTCCTCCTCCTCCTCCTCCTCCTCCTCTTCCTCCTCTTCCTCTCACCCGGCAGCGAAGCCAAACCTCACCTGCAAAACAAGAAAGAAAAAAAGAATTAGAAAAAAAAAATCAAAACAAGAAGGAGAAATTAGATCAGTGAATTCCCAAGCAAAGTCGTATTTGTCTCATTGACGCCTCTCGCCCAAATACCGAAGGAAAATGTATTTGTTCCCTCGCGAGCTGCAGGGATGCCGGGATAGCGATTGCTGGATCACAAAGCTGTTAAAAAAGACAAAAGACGGAGGGAAAAAAACAAAAACAAAACAAAAAGGAGCAACAGATTATAAAGAGCGTGTTTGGTCGGATCGCATCACAGGCCCGCCAGCGCTTCCGATGGCCGGCTGCCGGGTGATAAAAATGCTATCCCCGAAGCCCGCCTCGTTTTCCAAGATCTTCCCATCGGCTCGCCGGCTGATCCCTCTGGAAGCACAGCATTTGAGAACGATCCGTAAAAATATTCGACTTACGGCCCTACGAGCAAACAAACACCCCTCCCCCTCCCCCCTCCCTCTCCCCCTTCCCAGACATCCCGCCACAAACAAGCACGAGATCGAGCGACGGATCTCGCGGGGATCTCGCGACTTTGAAGAAGCATTAAGGTCCTAAGATATCCATTTCGCCGCGGCATTGCGCGCGTTCGGACGCGTTACGTTCCCGCCAAAACAGCGCGGGACGAGGCCGGCGCAGGCGCGATAAGGGGCACCAACACCGACGCTGTAAAGCACCTCAGAACTACAAACACTACCAACGTCAAGATTCCTATCGCGACGACAAACTAAGTGTCAATAAATAGTATTAAAATCCTCGTAAATAAACTTACAGCCAACAAAAGACAAACTTTCGTCGAGATAACGGAACGAGTTTCCCGAACGGGCTGCTGAAAGTAGACCGATACAAAATACACGGACTCGAATTCTCAAAAAAAGGATAAAAAAAAACAAAATACAATACAAAATAAACAAAACAAAATCTACAAAATAACTCAAAAACCCAAAGAAAATTAAAAAAAAAACAACAAACAAAGAATCACTTCAGAAACGAAATGTCTTCCCGAGAAACCGAACGCTTTAGAGTCCAAAACAAAATCGCATCGCTGTCTAAAACGGATCCACAAAAGCCCGATCGCTGCGCCCGGCCTACACCGCCTCGTGAATCAATTGCTTCAAAGCAAATCCGTCGGAGCGAATGCCTGCAAACAAGAC
>NC_091565.1:42172068-42182068 GCF_042767895.1 Penaeus vannamei
ATACATCCCTTCCTCACTCCATGTTCCTTGTAAAGTGTTCCTCCTCATAATTCTTGTTCATCATACCCCTCACAAGCGTCCGTTCACTCATTAAATGCCCCCCCTCTTTTTCCCTGTCCTCACTCCTCACAAGTGTTCCACCCTTCATTTCTCCCTCACCCTCCTCACTTTCCTCATTCTCCTCACTTTCCTCATCATCACCCTCCTCACTTTCCTCACTTTCCTCATTCTCACCCTCCTCACTTTCCTCATTCTCACCCTCCTCACTTTCTTCACCCTCCTCACTTTCCTCATTCTCCTCGACATCTCGGAGATGATGCCCGTTTCCCTTCCTGCGACCCCCCCCCCCCCGGTCGACGATCGGAGGAAATGAGATGAGTGGGGGGGAGAGGGGGGGGAGGATGGGAGAGGGGGACTGAAGTGGAAGAGGGAAGAGAGATAGAAGGAATGAGAAAAAAGAGAAGGAGGGAGGTAAGGCAGAAAGGAAAGTGAAAGAAAATTTAAAAAAGAGAAGAGAAGAAAAAAAAGCGACAGAGAGAGAGAGAGAGAGAGAGAGAGAGAGAGAGAGAGAGAGAGAGAGAGAGAAAGAGAGAGAAAGAGAGAGAGAGAGGGGGAGAGGGAGAGAGAGAGAGAGAGAGAGAGAGAGAGAGAGAGAGAGAGAGAGAGAGAGACAGAAAGAGAACGAGAGAGAAAGAGAAAGAGAAAGAGAGAGAGACACACACACACACAAACAGACACAAACTTCCAGAGCATAAAACAAACAAAAAACAAACAAACAAACAAAGACCCACATCAGAAGAAACAAAAACAAAAACAAAAAAAAATTGCTGAAAACCAAAAAGCCAGCCAAGCCCAAGTCCCCGCCGCTGCCGCCCCTCAGTTACACGGATAATGAGGCAAGAGGAAACATGAGGCGAAGGAGTGAGGGAAGGAGGAAAGGACAGAGGGGAAAATTAAGGTTCAGGAGGGATAAGGACCTAAGAGAAGGGCCTAAGGACAAGCGAGCATCCTGTGTCATTAGGGGACGTTACTAGTACAAGACGAGACAGAATAAGTACAAGACGAGGCAGAACAAGTACAAGACGAGACAGAACAAGTACAAGACGAGACAGAATAAGTACAAGACGAGACAAGCCTTAAAAAGTACAAGACAAGACAACATGTACAAGACAAGAAAGAACAAGTACAAGACAAGCCAGAATAAGTACAAGACGAGACAAGCCTTAACAAGTACAAGACAAGACAACATGTACAAGACAAGCCAGACCAAGTACAAGACAAGCCAGACCAAGTACAAGACAAGCCAGACCAAGTACAAGACAAGCCAGACCAAGTACAAGACAAGCCAGACCAAGTACAAGACAAGCCAGACCAAGTCCAAGACAAGCCAGAGGAGCATCGGGCAGCAGAAGACGCCCCATCCACGAGCACCAAAATTAATAAAGCTCGTGGGCGGCTGCCGCGGTGGCTCACTTTCACGCCCACGCCAAATATTTAGAAAACGAAGACAAACTCTCGCTCCTCCCGAGATAGACCTAAAAATAATAACCACCGCGAGGGGAGAGGGGGAATGGGGAAGAGGGGGGGGAGGAGAGGCGGGGAGACGGAGAAAGAGGAGTAAAAGGGTGAGAAGAGGGGACGAGAGAAAGGAAATGGGGGAAGAGGGAGTAAGAGAGAAAGGGGAAATGGGGGAAGAGGGGGGAGGTGAGAGAGGGGAAGAGAGGGCGGGGAGGAGGAGGACGAGAAGGAGTAGAAGGGTGAAAAGGGGGAAGAGAGGGATAGTAGGGCGAGGAGGAGGAGGAGGAGGAGGAGGAGGAGGAGGAGAAGGAATAGGAGTAGAGGGATGAGAGGGGAGTGTTGAAGAAGAAGAAGAAGACGAAAGCAAGGACGAGATGTAGCAAGAGAGAGAGTCGAAAAAGAGGAAGAACAAAGGGACAAAAAGGCAAAGAACAAGAATCTAACTTAAAAAAAAACACAGCGAAAGAGAGAAAGAAAGGTCAGGAAAAAAAAGAGTTGAAAAGAAATGAAAGACAGAAAGGAAAGCAGAAATACATACATATACGAAATAATTTCACATGAAACACAGGAATTAATATTCATCATAAGCATTTGACCTTTGAACTTCAAGCAGTGAAAATACCAGAAAATATTTAGAGTATTCCTAGATTTTATATTCATTTCCTCATAATACAGAGTCATATGTATATACACAAGAGAGAAAGAGAGAGCGGGAGAGGAAGAAGAAGGGGGAGGGAGAGGGAGAAGGGGGAGGGGGAGGGGGGAGGGAGAGGGAGAAGGGGGAGGGGGAGGAGGGAGGGAGAGGGAGAGGGGAGGAAGGCAGGGAGAGAGAGAGGAGGGAGTGAGGAAGAAATAGGAAGAAGGAGGGAGGCAGGGAGAGATAGGAGGAAGGAGGGAGGCAGGGGGTGAGAGAGGATGGAGGCAGGAGAGATAGGAGGAAGGAGGGAGGGAGGGAGAAGGAGAGAAAGAAGGGGATCAGCAAGTCAGATAAGAAAAAAGAAAGAAAGAAAAACAAAGTACAAACTAAAGAGGGAGAACTAAATAAACAAAAAACAAAACCATCTCCTCCCTACCCCCACCCCAACCCCTCACCCCAAGCTCCCTCCCCCCTACCCTAAAACAAAAACACATCAACCCCCACCTCCCGCCCCACCCCCGCCTCGCAACCCCCCCACTCCACTCCACCGCCTGCCCCGCCCTTCCAAATCACACGACGTGGGCGCGACGACAGCGGAAGAGGGAGATCGAACGCCCACCTCTCTCGGACGCCCGAAATAGCCCCCGCTTTCCACGCCCGCCGCCCGCACGCTGGATTTCAAGGCCAATTTCCCCGCGAACAATATAACACCACATCAAAGGGACAAATGGAGGGCGAGGGGAGAGGGAGAGGGAGAGAGGAGTGAGGTGTGTGAGGGGAGAGGAAGAGAGGAGTGTGAGGGGAAGGGGAAGGGGAGAGGGAGAGTGTGAGGGGAAGGGGAGAGGGAGGGGGAGAGGGAGAGGGAGAGGGAGGGCGAGGGGACAGGGAGAGTGTGAGGGGAAGGGGAGAGTGTGAGGGGAGAGGGAGAGGGAGAGAGGAGTGTGAGGGGAAGGGGAGAGTGTGAGGGAGAGGGAGAGGGAGTGTGAGGGGAGAGGGAGTGAGGAGTATGAGGGGAATAGAGAGACAGAGGGACATAGGTAGAGAGGTGGAGAGGGAGAATGAGAGAAAAAAGGAGATAGAAAGGTAGACAGAAAGAGAAAGAAAAAGAGAGAGAAGAGAGCGAGAGCGAGCGAGAGAGAGAGAGAGGAGAGAGAGGAGAGGAGAGAGAGGAGAGGAAAGAGAGGAGAGGGAGAGAGGGGAGAGAGAGTGAGAGAGAGAGAGAAAGAGAGAAAGAGAGAAAGAGAGAGAGAGAGAGAGAGAGAGAGAGAGACAGATAGAGAGAGAGAGAGAGAGAGAGAGAGAGAGAGAGAGAGAGAGAGAGAGAGAGGAGGGCGGAAGAGGAACAAAAATAACAACCGCCCCCTCTCCGCCGCTGCCAAAGCCTAATTTCCTCCCTCAAATTGTAATACACTGCGGCTCCAACCTGACAGAAAACGAACTGCAATTCCCATCAAAAGAAAACGAGATGACATATAACGCACCCCCCTCCCTCCCTCCCTCCCCCTCTCTCTCTCTCTTTCCTCCCTCCCTCCCTTCCTCATTCCTTGTCTCTCTTTCTCTCTCTCTCTCTCTCTCTCTCTCTCTCTCTCTCTCTCTCTCTCTCTCTCTCTCTCTCTCTCTCTCTCTCTCTCTCTCTCCTCTCTCTCTCTCTTTCCCTCCTCCTCCCTCGCTCCTTCTCTCCTCCTTCTTCTCTCTCTCTCTCTCTCTCTCCCTCCTTCCATATTCTCCTACACCGACCGCCATCCCCTCAACAGCCCCCCCTCTTACCATCGCCGACATCACCATCATCATCACCATCACCACCAACTTCACCATCACTATTATCATCACCAACTTAACCACCATCATCACCATCAGTATTACCATCACCTTCACCATCATCATCATCACTATTATCATCAACTTCACCATCATCATCACTATTATCATCATCACTATTATCATCAACTTCACCATCATCATCACCATCATCACCCTCATCATTCTCACCACCACCACAGCCATCGCCCAAGGCTCATCACGAGGCACTCTCCAACCTCACTCACCACTTCGCGCGCATGAGGCATGAGGGAATAGATTTATAACCTGACCATAGATCTTTTTTTTCCCCTATTTAATAATAAACGCGGCCCGGTGGAGGTCTATAGCCATATATTTTGCACAATAAGGGTCTTTTTCCCTATCAAAGTCGTTATGAAATCGCCCTCTAGGAGACCCGAATTCCCCCCCCCGTGATTAACTCTTCCCTTTCAATCAAAAATTAATTCGACGAAAAATATCGCACTTTTTAAATTCGAAAATATATATCGAAGAGTCAATAGATTTTGCGAGTGTTAATACGAGCTTCTTGTCATAAAGCGAGATCTGCCGCGTTTTTTTTTTTTACTTCCTCTATCCTTCATTTCTCTCCTTCCTTCCCTCTCTCTCTTTCTCACTCTCTCTCTCTCTCTCTCTCTCTCTCTCTCTCTCTCTCTCTCTCTCTCTCTCTCTCTCTCTCTCTCTCTCTCTCTCTCTCTCTCTCTCTGTTCTTCTTGTTTTTACTCCTCTTGTTCTATTTTCTCCTCCTCCTTTCCTCATCTCCTCTCTCGCTCTCTCCCATTTTTCTCCCCCTCTCATCTTTCCCATTCTCCCTCTCTCTCTCTCTCTCCTTCTCCCCTCCCACTTCCAGCCTCCACGCATACACATCCATATTCATATATGCACATCCCAGCATCCCTCCCTTTTTTCGAACTCTCGCTTTCTCCCTCTCCCTCTCCCTCCCTCTCCCTCTCCCTCTCCCTCCCTCTCCCTCCCTCTCCCTCCCTCCCTCCCTCTCCCTCTCCCTCTCCCTCCCTCCCTCTCTCCCTCTCACATGTTGCACACGGACACGACGCCCGGGATGCAACACTCCTCTCGCCGTCAATCAGGAGTGCAAGACGAGGCGTGTTGTTGAATGGCATGTTATTCTTCCTTTGCAATCATATTTACACCTCGTCTCAAGGTCGAGTGTTTACAGGTGTCGAGGAGAGAGAGACGGGGAAGGATGAGAGAAGAGGGAGGAGGGGGAAGGGAGGAAGAGGAAGGAGGGGGAGGGGAGGGGGAGGAGGAGGAGGAGGAGGGAGAGAGGGAAGGATGAGAGAAAAGGGAGGAGGGGGAAGGGAGAAGGGGGAGGAGGAGGAGAAGTAAGGGAGGAGGGAGGGAGACGAGGGAGAGAGAGGGAAGGATGAGAGAAGGAGGAGGAGGAGGAGGAGGAGGGGGAAGGGAGAAGAGGGAGGAGGAGGAGTAAGGGAGGGAGGGGGAGACGAGGAGAGATAGGGAAGGATGAGAGGAACAGTTGGAAAAGAATTGGGGGATAGGAGGGAGATTTTTTACATGTCCGGGAGGTTAGCTTCGTCGCATGGGGGGAATAAGCATATATCTATCTATCTATAATGGGAGAGTATGGATGAAAATGAGCTTATATCAATCTACGTATCGTATATCAATCTATACATAATGGGGGAGGGGGGGGGATGTGCATCTATCTATCTATCTATCTATTATATTTATAAACTGACAAACTGACAGTCGAACAAACAAACAAACCAACATCAATGACAACAACGACGACGCAAAAATCTCCCGGTGACGAGGATAATAAAATAATATTGGCATCAAGCTTCATTTGCCTCGATCTTCTCTTCTCTTATCTCTCCTCCTGTCCTCTTCTCCTTTCTTTCTTCTCACGTTCCGACTTTGTGTCTGTTTGTCTGTCAGTCCGTCTCTTCCTTTGTCTATTCGTCTTTTTTTATATATTTTGTCTTTATTAATGTCATTTTCCTCATCCCTCCCTCACTCCCTCCTACTTCTTCACCCTCTCCCTTTCTCCCCCCTCTCCTACCCCTAACTCTCCCTCCCCCTCCCTATTTCCCCCTCTCTTCCCCTTCTTCATCCTCCCTCTCTCCCCCTCCCTTTCCCTTCTTCACCCTCCCTCTCTTCCCCTTCTTCTCCCTCCCTCCCTCTCTTCCCCTCTCTTCCCCCCTCCTCCCTCCTTCTCCCTCCCCCCCCCCCTCCCTCTCCCCCACGACCACCCATCCTCACCTGTCCAGAGCCTTACCTTGCTTATGCTAAACACCCGTGCCAAGTTGGGCTTTATGGGGACTCGCCTGTGGCCGTTACTACAGGTTACGAAAGGCTATCCTGTGAATCAATGTATAGCCCGGGGGTTGAGGGGGGTTGGGGTGGAGGGAGGGAGGGAGGGAAGGAGGGAGGGAGGGAGGGAGAGAGAAGAATGGTTGGAAAGGAAGGGGGCGTCGGAGGAAGAGGAGGTGGGAGGGGGAAGGGGGGGGGGGAGGTGGTGGGGAGAAGGGGGAGGGGGAGGGGGAAGGGAGAAAGGGGAGGATGAGAGGGAAGGGAGAAGGGAGAGGAGAAGGAGGAGGAGAAAGGGAGGGAGGGAGGGAGACGAGGAGAAAAATAGGGAAGGATGAGAGGAACAGGGAGGAGAGGAGGGGGCGGAGTGAAGGGGTGTAGGAGGGGGAGGAAGAGGAGGAGTAGGAGGAGAAGAGATGGAGGGAGGGAAGGAAGGAGTAAAGGCAAACAACCCAACAACCACATAAATATTCACAAACACGTAATGAGATAATTATGAAACGCCAGACAAACACACTCCCAGGAAAACAAGACATAATAATAATAATAATAATAATAATAATAATAATAATAATAATAATAATAATAAAACCGCAAAATGAAATAAAAACGTGGGAACCGAGACTGCAAGGCCCTCACTTGACCAAACCCCTTTCCCTTTCCCCTTTCTCCCTTCTTTCTAATTCCCCTTCCCCTTTCTATTTCCCTTTCCCCTTCCCCTTTCTCCCCCTGCTTTCTGATTCCACTTCCCTTTTTCATTTCCTTTTCCCTTTCCCCTTTCTCCTTTCTCCTCCTCCTTTCTAATTTCCCTTCCCCTTTCTATTTTCCTTTCCCCTTCCTCTTTCTCCTTTCTTTCTAATTCCCCTTTCTCCTTTCTAATTCCCTTTCACTTTCTATTTCCCTTCCCCTTTCTATTTCCAATCTCCCTTTCCCTTTCTCCTCCTCCTTTCCAATTCCCCTTCCCCTTTCTCCTCCTTTCTCCAGCCCCCTTCCCCTTCCCCTTCTCCTCCCCCTCCGCCCCTCCCCCTGCGTGGCCTCGAGGGGACGTTTCGGCGCAGATGGTCCTTCGGGACACGAGGATCCTGGCCTTACTTTTACTTTTTTTATTTTTTTTATTTTTTTTTTTACTTTGGCCTTTTATCCGACGCCTTTGACACGTGTCCCGGGCGCCGCGGATGGTCACGTGACGTGTCCATCGCGGCATCGCCTTTCCCCTCTTTTTTATTCTCCTTCTTTCTCTCATCTCTTTTGTTCTCACGCTGGGATGCCGACTCAATTGTCTCTGGGTCATTCGGACGCGTCGTGGGCTCGGATTTTAGGAGTGGGCGTGTGGATGCGTGTACGAGAACACGCTCGTATGTACGCGTACACGCACACGCACAGACCCAGACACACACAAGCACACATACAGACACAAATAAACACAAGCATACACACAGACACAAACACACACACAAACACACACACACACACACACAGCCCCTCACACATCCACTCCCAAACACCCCACCATCACTCTCTCACGACCTCCCCCACTCACTCCAACCTCACACCCCATTCCAAAACTCCCCTCCCGAAAGAAAAAAAAGTCTCCGGACACTCCCCGCCGCGTTTCACATGATGACGGACATTCGCGACATTCTCCCGACGCGGCTCCGTCAGTCGGGTCGCTCCGTCAGGCCCCGACGCGGCTCCGTCAGTCGGGTCGCTCCGCCAGGCCCCGACGCGGCTCCGTCAGTCGGGTCGCTCCGCCAGGCCCCGACGCGGCTCCGTCAGTCGGGTCGCTCCGCCAGGCCCCGACGCGGCTCCGTCAGTCGGGTCGCTCCGCCAGGCCCCGACGCGGCTCCGTCAGTCGGGTCGCTCCGCCAGGCCCCGACGCGGCTCCGTCAGTCGGGTCGCTCCGTCAGGCCCCGACGCGGCTCCGTCAGTCGGGTCGCTCCGCCAGGCCCCGACGCGGCTCCGTCAGTCGGGTCGCTCCGCCAGGCCCCGACGCGGCTCCGTCAGTCGGGTCGCTCCGCCAGGCCCCGACGCGGCTCCGTCAGTCGGGTCGCTCCGCCAGGCCCCGACGCGGCTCCGTCAGTCGGGTCGCTCCGTCAGGCCCCGACGCGGCTCCGTCAGTCGGGTCGCTCCGTCAGGCCCCGACGCGGCTCCGTCAGTCGGGTCGCTCCGTCAGGCCCCGACGCGGCTCCCTGGCTCGCGGGTTACGTCCGGAGGCCAAGGACGCACGTAAACAGGGCGTCTGTCTTGGAATTTTAATACGGCTTGATGAGGTGGAAAAAAAAAGAAAATAGGAGAGGAAGAAGAAGAAGAAGATGGAGGAGGAGGAGGAGAGGGGGTGGAGGAAGAGTATGAGGAGGGGGAAAAAGACGAGGAAGAAGATGGAGGAGGAGGGGAAGGAGGAAGAGTATGAGGAGGGGGAAAGAATGGAAGAAGAGGATGGAGGAGGAGGAGGGGAAGGAGGAAGAGTATGAGGAGGGGAAAAGAATGGAAGAAGAGGATGGAGGAGGAGGAGGGGAAGGAGGAAGAGTATGAGGAGGGGGAAAAAGAATGGAAGAAGAGGATGGAGGAGGAGGAGGGGAAGGAGGAAGAGTATGAGGAGGGGGAAAAAGAAGAGGAAGAAGAGTATGAGGAGGGGGATGAGGAGGGGGAGGAGGAGGAAAAGTATGAGGAGGGGGATGAGGAGGAGGAGAAGGAGGGTGAAGAGGAGGAAAGAAGAAGAAGAAGAAGAAAAAGAAAAAGAAAAAGAACGAGAAGGAGAAAGAGAAGAAGAAGAAGAAGAATGAGAAGAATAACATGAAGAAAAAAAAAAGACAAGCATACTTCTAGCTTCGTAGAAAAAGAAAAAAAGAAGACAAAAAAACACAACAAAAAACAGCAACATCCTTCTCCCTCATTAGAACAACAACAACAACAACAACAACAACAACAACAAGCAAAGCACGACGACCAAAACAGAACAAGCAGAACACACACGACCACACACCGACCGCCTCCCCCCTCCCCCTCACGACCGCCTCCCCCCTCACGACTGCGACCCCCCCCCGTGTTTGTCTTGGATGTGGCAAGCGCTTCTTGGAGGTCGCCTCGTCTCATCTTCGTAAGAACTCTGAATATTCCTTTTTTTTCTCTCTTTCTCTCTCTCTTCCTTGCTTCCTTTCTTTTCTTCCTAATTTAATAATTCATTCCTTTCATTTCTTAATTCAATCATCCTCTCTTTTCATTTCTTCCTTTCTTTTCTTCCTAATTTAGTCATTCATTCCTTTCATTTCTTCGTTTATTTTCTTCTTAATTCAATCATCCTCTCTTTTCATTTCTTCCTTTCCTTTCTTCCTTATTTAATATTTCATTCCTCTTCATTTCTTCCTAATTTAATCATTCATTCCTCTTAATTTCTACCTTTCTTTTCTTCCTAATTCAACCATCCTTTCTTTTCATTTTTTCCTTCCTTTTTCTTCCTAATTTAATCATCCTCCCTCTTCATCTCTTCCTTTCTTTTCTTCCTAATTCAATCATCCTCTCTTTTCATTTCTTTCAATCTTTTCTTCCTAATTTAATCATAATCTCTCCATCTCTTCCTTTCTTTTCTTCCTAATCTAATCATCCTCTCTCTCCATTGCTTCCTTTCTTTTCTTCCCAATTTAATCATTCATTCCTCTTCAGCGCGGAGAGGGAGAGGAAGGCTTAAGGGAGGGCGAAGGTGAAAAGAGAAGAGGGTTGGGTAACGATGGGTAAACAAAG
>NC_091565.1:42189568-42192068 GCF_042767895.1 Penaeus vannamei
AGAGAGAGAGGCAACAGCTGTCACAGTCCGGTCATCTCGGATGAGGAAGGTCAGACAAGGCCATGTAATGTGGACAGGATATGAACGCACATGCTACTCTCTCGGAAAGGGGGGAGGGAGGGGGAGAGGGGATAGGGGAGGGCGGGGGAGAGGGGGAGTAGGGAGGGGAAAGGAGTGGACGGAAAGGATGGGAGGGGAGAGGGGGAGGGGGAGAGTAGGGGGAAGGGGTGAGGGAGTAGGGGGAAGGAGAGAGGGGAGTAGGGAGGGGAGAGGGAGAGGGAGAGTAGGGAGGGGGAGGGGAGAGGGAGTAGGGGGAGGGGAGGGGGAGTAGGGAGGGAGAGGGAGGGAGAGTAGGGAGGGGAGGAGAGGGGTAGTAGGGGGAGGGGAGAGGGGGGAGTAGGGAGGGGAGAGGGAGAGGGAGAGTAGGGAGGGGAGGGTGAGAGGGGAGTAGGGAGGGGAAGGGAGAGGGAAGTAGGGAGGGGATAGGGGGAGCAGGGAGGGAGAGAGGGGGAGTAACGGATAGACGGAAGGAAGGGTAGAAGGGCTAGGGGCGGAAAGGATGGGAAAGGGGAGAGGCGGAGGAAGGAGAGGAGAGGGCAGAGTAGGGGATAGACGGACGGAAGAAAGGAGAGAAGGGAGTCTGGACGAAAGGGATGGGGGACGGTGTGTGTGTGGACGGAAGAGAGGAAATAAAAGGAGGATGAAAAGGGATTTAGAAGGGAGATGAAAGAGAAGAGCAGGAAGATAAAACAGAATTAAGGTAAAATTCTAAAGGATATTCATAAAACAAAAATCTCACTATAGACAAAATGCAACGGTTTGTCGAATTATGTTTTCCTCTGCACAAAAATAAACAGAACTCGAGTGAGAGCAAATAATATTTAAAAGAAAAACACGAGCAACATTTTCTTTTTTATTTCTCACAAAAGAGAGGAAGCCAAAGACGGACTGTAGTGTAAAATATATTTATTTACATATCTGTCTGTCTGTCTGTCTCTCTATGTCTGTCTGTTTGTCTATCTATCTATATGTCTGTTAATGTCTGTTTATCTGTGTTTATGTCAATCTACGTATTTTGATCAGCCAATCTGTCTGTTTATCTGTATATCTACCTGTCTATTTATCTGTCTGTCTGTCTGTTTGATATGTATCTATTCATCTAATCTATCAGTCAATCAAGCAAGAGGAAAGCAACAAAAGAAAGAGCAAAGCAAGAAAGCAAAAGAAAACCAAAAGAAAGCAACAGAGAGATAGATAGATAGATAGATAGAGATAGAGAGAGAGAGAGAGAGAGAGAGAGAGAGAGAGAGAGAGAGAGAGAGAGAGAGAGAGAGAGAGAGAGAGAGAGAGAGAGAGAGAGAGAGAGAGAGAGAGAATAAGAATCACACAGAGAGAGAGAAATAGAGAATCGAGGAGAGAGAGAAAAAGGAAAAAACAAGAGGAACTCAAGAAGAAGAGCAAGATATAAGCAAGAAGAAAAGCAAGAGGAAAAACAAGAGGATCTCAAAAAAGAAGAAAAAAAAAAGACAAAAGCAAACAAGGAAACGCAAGCATCATTCACGCGCTCTCGAGTTAACCGCATCTTTATTGCTGTTTGTAGAAAGGGGAAAACCCGCAGTGAGGGACGGGGGTGGCGGGCGGGGCCAGGGGGGGAGGGAGAGGGAGGGAGGGGAAGAGGGGTGAAGGGAGGGGACATTAGGGGGAGGGGGAGGGAAGGGAGGGGGAAGGGGAAGAGGGAAAAGGGGTGAAGGGAGAGGAGGGAGGGGCATAAGGGGAAGGGAGAGGGAGGGAGAGGGAAGAGGGGAAAAGGGGGTGAAGGGAGAGGAGGTCGGGGATTTAAGGGGGAAGGGAGAGGGGTGGGGAGGGGTGGGGAGGAGGGAGAGGGGAAGAGAGGAAGGGGAGAGGAAGGGGAGAGGGGAAGAGAGGAAAGGAGAGAAGAGAGGAGAGAGTGGGGACATAAGGGGGAAGGAGGGGAGGGGTGGGGGAGGGAGGAGAGAAAAGAGAGAGAAAGGAGAGGGAGGTGAAAGGGAAGACGGAAAACGGAAAGAGGGGAAAGGGGAGAAGGGAGAGGAAAGTGGAAATAAGGGAGAGGGGGAGGGGGAGGGGGAGAGGGGAGTGGGAAAAAAGGGAGAAGGATAAGAAGGGTGAGGAAGGAGGGGGAGGCGAAAGTAGAGTGAAGAAATAAGGGAGAGGAGAGAGGGATAAGGGGAGTACAGAAATAATGGAGGGGAGAAAAGGGAATGAAGAGAGGGGAGAAAAACGAAGAGAGAGTGAGGAAAACAAGGGAGAGAGAAACGGAGACAGAGACAGACAAACAGAGAAAGAAAGAGATTACACCACATTAATCGTGCGAGAAAATGAAAAAAGAAAAAAGAAAAGAGAGAGAGAGAGAAATACCAAGAATCAAGCTAAACAAAATAAGAAATAAAATAAACGAAAGAGAGAGAGAGAGAGAGAGAGAGAGAGAGAGAGAGAGAGAGAGAGAGAGAGAGAGAGAGAG
>NC_091565.1:42197068-42199568 GCF_042767895.1 Penaeus vannamei
CTCTCTCTCTCTCTCTCTCTCTCTCTCTCTCTCTCTCTCTCTCTCTCTCTCTCTCTCTCTCTCTCTCTCTCTCTCTCTCTCTGTCATTCTCTGTCTCTCTGTCTCTTTCCCTCCCTCCCTCCCTCTCCTCCCTCTCTCTTACACACGAGGACCGAAACCCGACCAAAATAATCAACATAGCGGCAAGCAACAACATGGCCCGTCCCCCACCGCCACCGCCGCCCCGCCGCCGCTGCCGCCGTCGCCGCATTCGCTTCCTCCCCCTCCCCCCTTCCGCCTGCTCCTGCTGCTTCTCCTCCCCCTCCTCCATCTCTTCCTGCTCTTCCACTCTCCCCCTTCCTCCTCCTCCTCCTTCCCTTCCTTCTTCCTCCTCCACCTCTCCTTCCTCCTCTTCTTTCCCCCTTCTCCCCTTCCTCCTCCTCCTCCTCCTCCTGCTCTCACCTTTACACCCCCATCTTCTTCTTCTTCTTCTTCTTCTTCTTCTTCTCCTCCCTCCTCTCCCCCCTTACACCCCCATCTTCTTCCTCCTCCTCCTCCTTTTCCCCTCTTCTCCCTCCCCCTCCCCCCCCTCTTCCCTCTCCCCCTCCACCCCCCTCCCCCTCCTCCTCTACCTCCTCCTCCTCCCCCTCCCCCTTCCTCCTCCTCCTCCACCACCTCCCCCCCCCCCCCCCGGCCAGCAAAGCGCCACCAAGCACGCGGGGTAAACAAGCCGGGCACCTGCGAGGAGGACCGTCGCCGAGGCACCTGCGCGCGGGACAAACACGGACTGCAAGGGGGGAGGAGGAGAAAGAGAATTAGAAAAAAGGAGGAGGAAAAGGAGGAAAAGGAAGAGAAGAAGAGGAGGAAGGAGGAGGAAAAGGAAGAGGAGAAGAGGAGAAGAGGAGAAGAGGAGGAGGAGGAGGAGGAGGAGGAGGAGGAGGAGGAGGAGGAGGAGGAGGAGAGGGTGGAGTCGGGGAGAAGGTGGGGAGGAGAGGAGGAGGGGAATAAAGAGGGTAGGAGGAAGGCAGAGGGAGAGCAAGCAGAGAGGTATTTTTCCCTTCCGTTCCCTCATTTTTGGGGCCATAAAATAATAAACAGACACGTGAAAAAAAACACAGAAAGCCAAAGAGAAAAAGAGAGAACAAAATACAAGAATAAGTAAATAAATTAATTAAGCGCCTTTAAATTAATCGGGGATTCACTTAGTTTACAGCCGGGCAAACCGACCCCGCCTCCCCTCCCTCCTCCCCTTCCCCCACCTCTCCCCTCCCTCTTCCTTCCTCATGCTCCTTCCTTCCCCCATCTCTCCCCTCCCCTCTCCTCGCCCTAACCTCCTTCCGTCTCAACCTCTTCCCCACCACCCCCTCCCTCTCCCTCCTTCCCCACCATCCCCTCCCCCTCCTCCTTCCCCCAGCCCGCCCTCCCTCCTTCCCCCCAGCCCGCCCTCCCTCCTTCTTCCCCAACCACCTCCTCCTCCTCCCTCCTTCCCCACCATCCCCTCCTCCCTTCTTCCCAACCACCTCCTCCCCCTCCCTCCTTCCCCACCGCCCCCAACATTCCAGCTCGCATTCCACGCCTTCGCGGACGCAAACTCACCCTCGCGAAAATGGACGATGACGCAATCAGCTCCTATTTTAAGTAACGCTACACCTGGTGACAAACGGCAGGTGAGATTTTGTTTACTTTCTTTTCCTCTCTCTCTTTCTCTCTAACCTCTCTCTCTCTTTCTCTCTAACCTCTCTCTCTCTTTCTCTCTAACCTCTCTCTCTCTCTCTCTCTCTCTCTCTCTCTCTCTCTCTCTCTCTCTCTCTAACCTCTCCCTCTAACCTCTCTCTCTCCTCTCTTTCTCTCTCTCTCTCTCTCTCTCTCTCTCTCTCTCTCTCTCTCTCTCTCTCTCTCTCTCTCTCTCTCTCTCCCGCTATTCTTATCATGTAACACCTGAAATAGCAAATGGGCGATTGAATGAGACAGCGGGGAGGGAGGGTGGGGGGGGGGGAGCGGAGGGCTAAAACGGTGAGGATCAAAGGCTAAGGAGACCACAGGGGGGGGGGGGGAGGGAAAGCGAGAGAGGGGAAAAGAGAGAATGAGCGAGGGGAAAGAGAGAGAGAGAGAGAGAGAGACAGAGAGAGAGAGAGAGAGAGGGAGAGAGAGAGAGAGAGAGAGAGAGAGAGAGAGAGAGAGAGAGAGAGAGAGAGAGAAGAGAGAGAGAGACACACACAGACAGAGAGAGAGGGAGAAAGAGTGAGACAGAGAGACAGAGAGAGAAACTGAGAGAGAGAGGAGAGAGAGAGAGAGGGAGAGAGAGAGAGAGAGAGGAGAGGGAGAGAGGGAGAGAGAGGGAGAGAGAAGAGAGAAGAGAGAAGAGAGAAGAGAGAAGAGAGAAGAGAGAGAGAGAGAGAGAGAGAGAGAGGGGCAGAGACAGAGAGAGACAGAGACAGAGAAACAGAGAGAGAGAGAGAAGAGAAAGAAAGAGAGAATAGAAAGAGAGAGAAGAGAAAGAGAGAGAAGAGAAAAAGAGAGA
>NC_091565.1:42209568-42224568 GCF_042767895.1 Penaeus vannamei
AACAACGAGTTAAAAACGAGACATAAATGATGATGATGATGATGATGGTTATGAACACATGATCGTGATGATGAGGATGAGGAATGAGGAGGGTGGTGATGATGATGATAATGATGATGGTGATGATGATGATGATGATGATGATGATGATGATGATGATGATGATGATGAGGAGGAGGAGGAGGATGGTGGTGGGGATGATGATAATGATGATGATGATGGTGGTGGCGGTGGTGATGATTATTGTAAAAATGAAGATGATGATGATGGTCACTACGATGAAGATGATGTTCTTGTTGGTGAAGGTTGTGATGTCGGATGTGGAATTACTGTTATTACTGGTTATAATGGTTATAGCTGTCAACTGTTAACAACCAATGAGAATAAATGATCATAATGTTGTTTTTGACGACAACTAAACTGAAAAAGTGGGAAAAACTGACCATTTTACTCGTATCTCCATCGTAAGCACAAAGAAAAGACGAGAAGAACATACGAAACTGAGGAAAATAGCATAATAAACGTCAGGAGATAAAGACAGTAAGAAGAAAGACGGACACAAGAGAAAAAAAAGAACGCGGAGAAAGTGAGCTTCCGATGAAGCGAAATAACGAAGCGGTGATAAAGGGGATAATAAGAAAAACCAAAATTTCCGAGCTGGGGAGAAAAAAAAGCAATCGGATGATAACAAAGACGTAAACGGCGAAGAAAAAGAAGAAGAAAATGAAGACGACAAAGAGAAAGAAGAAGAAGATAAGAGGAATATAAGGTCGGAAGAGTCACGTCCGGCAAGGAAGACTCAGATACGGGGAATATTGGCCAACATATTCTCACGCTCGACCTCGAATTGTGGTCTCGCCCCCCATCCCCCTTCCCCCCTCCCCCCTCCCCCCTCACACTCACTTACCTTGCCGGTGCCATAGGAAACCACAACATGCCATGCATTACACAGATACATACACATACATACATACATACACGCACGCGCGCGCACATACACACACACACACACACACACACACACACACACACACGCACACACACACACACACACGAACACACAAAATCAATCTGATCTACAGAGAAAAAAAAAACGAAAAAAAATACATAGATATATGATCAGCAAACAGAGAGAAAAACAAAAGACCAAGAGTACGAGAGATAAAGAGAAAACAAAACACAATAAATCGGAAGAGAGAGAGACAGAGAGAAAGAGAGAGAGAGAGAGAGAGAGAGAGAGAGAGAGAGAGAGAGAGAGAGAGAGAGAGAGAGAGAGAGAGAGAGAGAGAGAAAGAGGGAGAGAGAGAGAGAGAGAGAGAGAGAGAGAGAGAGAGAGAGAGAGAGAGAGAGAGAGAGAGAGAGAGAGAGAGAGAGAGAGAGAGAGAGAGAAGAGAGAGAGAGAGAGAGAGAGAGAGAGAGAGAGAGAGAGAGAGAGAGAGAGAGAGAGAGAGAGAGAGAGAGAGAGAGAGAGAAAGAAAGAAAGAAAGAAAGAAAGAAAGAAAGAAAGAAAGAAAGAAAGAAAGAAAGAAAGAAAGAGAGAGAGAGAGAGAGAGAACGACAAAAGAACGAGGAGAGAGCCAGAGGAACGGCACTCGCCTCGACGCCCCTCGCCCTCGAAGTCGTCTCGCTCGCACTTGGCCTTAAGACCTCCTCTCCTCCCCCCCAGAACCCCGTCAGCTGGAACCCCCTCACCCCTCAAGACCCCATCCGCTACCCCCTCTCTCGAAAGACCCCATCCGCTGTCCCCCTCCCCCCGAGACCCCGTCAGCTGGCACCCCCTCCCTCCTCCCCCCTATAGACCCCGTCCGCTGCGCCCCCCCTTTAGACCCCCTCCGCTGGCACCCCCTCCCCCCTCTAGACCCCCTCCTCTACCCCCTCCCCCTATAGACCCCATCCGCTGACACCCCCTCCCCCCAAGACCCCCGTCCGCTACCCCCCTCCCCCTCTAGACCCCCTTCGCTGCCCCCTCCCCCCTATAGACCCCATCCGCTGGCACCCCTCCTCCCTCTAGACCCCCTCCGCTACCCCCTCTCTCAAAAGACCCCTTCCGCTACCCCCTCCCCCTTTAGACCCCCTCCGCTGCCCTCCCCAAGACCCCATCCGCTGGCACCCCTCCCCCCCCTCCCCCTGCCCACCACTGAAAGACTAACTCATTCTGAACACAAACTCTTTCGGGAAGTTCAGCGTCCCCCACTCTCCCCTCCACTCTCCTGCGTCTTTTTGTTTTTCTCTTTCATCTCCCCTTTTCCCCCTTTCCCCTCCTTCTATCACCCACATCCTTTCTTCTCCCCCTCTCTCCTATCTCCCTTTCCCCTCTCCATTACCTTTCCCCTTCCCCTTCTTCTATCATCTACCTACTTCCCCTCCCCCTTCTTTCCCTTTTCTCCTATCCCCTTTTCCCCTTCCTCTTCCCATTCCCCCTCCCTCCCTCCTATCCCCTTTTCCCCTTCCCCCTCCCCCTCCTTCCCCCTCCTATCCCCCTTCCCCCTTCCCTCCCCCCTCCCTCCCCCCACTCCTATTTCCCTTCATCAGGACGCATTTTCCTCAACACATCCTCCTCCCCCCCTATCCTTCCTCCTCCTCCTCCCTCCTCCTCCTCCTCCTCCTCCTCCCTCCCTCCTCCTCCTCCTCCTCCTCCCCCTGCACCTCCTCCTCCTCCTCCTCCTCCTCCTCCTCCCTTCCCCTCCTCCTCCTCGGCTCTCATTTTGCATCTTCTTCCTGCTTCCTGGAAAGACAAACGGACCCCCCGCGAGGCCTCGGTTGCTTCAAGGAACGGCGGCGAAGGATAAGTTTCCGTGAAGCAAGAGTTCCTGTGTTGGCTTCAAGAACTCCTTCGAAGAAAGGAGAAGAAGAAAAGGACTGGAGGGGGAGGGGGAGAGGGGTGGGGAGGGAGGAGGGGGAGGGGCGATGGGGAGGGAGGGGAAGGGGGAAGGAGAGGGAAGGGGAGTAGAGAGGATGGGAAGGAGGGCGAAGGAAGGGGGAGGGGGAGGGGAGAGGAGAGGGCGATGGGGAAGGGAGAAGGAGAGGGGAGGGCGATGGGGAAGGGAGGAGGAGGGAGGAGAGGAGGGCGATGGGGAAGGGAGAGGGAGGGGGAGGGGGAGGGGGAGGAGGAGAGGGAGGGGGAAGACTGGGTGAGAGCGTGTATGAATTGAGTTAGCCTTTGAGTGTGTGAGGAGGTGAGTTAATAAGTGAGTGGGTTAGTTAGTCTGTAAGTGAGTTAACAGGTGAGTGAGTGAGTGAAAGAGTGATTGAGTGAACAAATGAGTGAAAGAATGAGTGAGTGAGTGAGCATATGAGTGTGATAAGTGAGTGAATGAACGAGCAAGCGAGCCGAACAGACACATTATACCATCACAAACAAAAAAAGCTAGAAGTCAAAGCCTACGAACATAACCACAGGCCTATAAAAAGACTCACAATACATAGGCCTATTTCCTATCTTTCCACGTACGCCCTGTATCTTAAGAAAAAAGAAAAAAATCTAAAAAAGAAAAAAAAAGAAAAAAAAATCTTTAAAATAATCTAACAAAAAAAAAATAATAATAAAAAAAAAAAAAAAAAAAACCTGTTGTGGGCACAGTTAGTCGGTCCGAACACGTGCCCGGAATGTGACCGTAATGCGGTTGTCTGTACCCGTATGTACCCCCCACCCCCCACCCCCTGCTACCCCGTGTGTTAAGACCGATCGGAGGCTGACCAGTCCCAGGGGGATATAATTTAATGTATGTGAAAGAAACAGAAAGCATGATGATGAAAAGATGTCTGAACATTTTTTTTTAATTTTATTTTATAGATAGGAAGTTTTTTTCTCTCTCTCTTTTTTCTTCCTCTCTCTCTCTCTTCTTCTTCATCTTCTTTTTTTCTCTCTCTCATTTCTCCCCCTCTTTCCCCCTCTCATCCTCTCCTTCCTTCCCCTCCCCTTTTCCCTCTCTCTCTCTCTCTCTCTCTCTCTCTCTCTCTCTGTCTCTCTGTCTCTCTCTTCTTCTTCTTCTTCTTCTTTTCTCTCTCTCTCTCATTTCTTCCCCACCACCCTCCTCCCTAACCCTCCCTCCCTCTCCCCCTCCCCCTTCCCCTAACCCCCTCCCCCCAACCCCGATCCACGCACCAGAGCCCCCAGGGAGTGCCACCCGCGAGCCATGACGGCGAGTTGGCACCCACGCCCCAACATGCAACACCTCAGCCCCAGCACGCACCTGCAGATTATTGCAAGCATCCAGCCGGCGCTCACAGGTAAACAACCGGTGCTTCAACACGCCGCCACATTGCAAGCCTCGCCCCCTACCCCCTCCCTCCTCCCACCTTTCCTCCCCACCTTCCCTCCCTCAGTCTCTCCTCGTTCTTGCCCCCTATCCCCTCCCCCCTTCACTGTATCTACCGCCCCCTCCTCCTCTCCTCCTCCCCACCTTTCCTCCCCCGGTCTCTCCTCGTTCTTGCCCCCTATCCCCCCTCCCCCCCTTCACTGTATCTACTAAGGGTGAAAAAAAGGGGGAAAAGGTGGATTGGTGTGGAAGGAAGAGATAGTGGTGGAGCTTCGGTGAGAGAGAGAGAGAGAGAGAGAGAGAGAGAGAGAGAGAGAGAGAGAGAGAGAGAGAGAGAGAGAGAGAGAGAGAGAGAGAGAGAGAGAATCACAACAGAGAATCACAAGAGAAAAACAAACAAACAAACGAACAACCCAAACCGAAAGCAATGAAAAACTAAACAAGAAGCAGAAAGACAACAACAAACAACCCTTCCCCACCCCCAACAACCCCTTCCTCCCCCTCTCACCCCACCCCTCACCCCCTAAAAAAAAAAAAAAAAAAAAAAAAAAAAAAAAAAAAAGGAAAACCAAACCGACCGGCAGACGGCCACGCAGCCAAGTCACAAGACCGACGCCGAATCGAGTCCCACCGCCGACTCCGCCTCCGTCCCGCCGACCTCCAAATACCGGATGACGTCGACCGGTTACTTCGCGGTACCCCCCAAAAGGCGCCTCGGTGCCATCCTACCATTAGGCCAGCCCGCCATCCTACTATCCTGCCTTCTTCGGCCAACTGCAAGCCCACCATCCTAGGCATCCCAGCATCCTACCATCCCACAGTCCTCGACATCCTACCATCCTAAGCATCCCACCATCCAACCATCCTACCATCCTTGGCATCCAACCATCCCACATTCTTCGGCATCCTATCATTTTAGACATCCTAAGCATCCTACCATCCTAGGCATCCCACCATCTTAATTATCCAACCATCCTCGGCATCCCACCATCCTACCATCATTGGCTTCCCACCATCCCACATTCCTCGACATCTTATCATCCTAAGCATCCTACCATCCAACCATCCTACCATCCTTGGCATCCCACCATCTTAGATATCCAACCATCCTCGGCATCCCACCATCCTACCATCATTGGCTTCCCACCATCCCACATTCCTCGACATCCTATCATCCTAAGCATCCTACCATCCTACCATCCTTCCATCCTAGGCTTCCCAGCATCCAACCATCCTCGGCATCCCACCATCCTACCATCATTGGCTTCCCACCATCCCACATTCCTCGACATCCTATCATCCTAAGCATCCTACCATCCTACCATCCTTCCATCCTAGGCTTCCCAGCATCCAACCATCCTCGGCATCCCACCATCCTACCATCATTGGCATCCCACCATCCCACAGTCCTCGGCATCCTACCATCCTAAGCATCCAACCATCCTACCATCTTAGCCATCCTACCATCCCACATTCTTCGGCATCCTATCATTTTAGGCATCCTAAGCATCCTAAGCATCCTACCATCCTCGGCATCCTTCACAACTCTCCTCCGCGAAGACCAAGCAAGCCACACCGCATCTCGATCGGGATTTAAAAAGCATCCTTCGACGACATATCCTCCGAAGAAAGAAAGAAAGAAAGATAGAAAGAGAGAAAAAAAGAAAGAAAGAAAGAAAGAAAGAAAGAAAGAAAGAAAGAAAGAAAGAAAGAAAGAAAGAAAGAAAGAAAGAAAGAAAGAAAGAAAGAAAGAAAGAAAGAAAGAAAGAAAGAAAGAAAGAGAGAGAGAAAAAATGTAAAAATGTAAAAATTACCCAAAAGACAACCCATATCCTTACCTTAACCCTCCCCTAAACCCTTACCCAAAACCCCCGCCAAACAAGGGCCAGAACCCCCCGAAACGGTCCCCAAACAGCTGCTGCACAACCTCGTGAGACTGCACAGCACCCCTTCCCTCCCCTTCGCCCCCTCGCCTCCCTCTCCCTCCCTCCCTCGCCCCTTCGCCCTCCCTCCCTCCTTCATTCCTCCCTCCCCCTCCCTCATTCGCTCTCCCTCTCCCTTCACCCTCCCTCATTCCCCTCCCTACCTCTCCCCTCCCTCCCTCCCCTCATTCCTCCCCTCCCTCCCTCCTTCCCCTCACCCTCCCTCATTCCTCTCCCTCCCTCCCTCTCTCTCCCCCTCCCTCCCTCCCTCCCTCTCTCTCCCCTCACCCTCCTTCCCTCCCTCCCTCATTCCTCCCTCATTCCTCTCCCTCCCTCCCTCTCCCTCCCTCCTTCCCCTCACCCTCCCTCATTCCTCTCCCTCCCTCCCTCCCTCAGCCTGCGTGCTCGCCAGCCATCCCGTGACAGCCGCAGGTCCTCTCCGACGACGGTAAACAGGCCACCCGAACGAACCCTGAAAACTACTTTATTAAAAAAAGGAAAATAAAATGTACAAGAAGAGAGGGGGGAGGGAGAGGGGGAGAGAGGGAGGGAGGGAGGGAGGGAAGGAGGGAAAGAGGGAGAGGGAGAGAGAGAGATAGGGAGAAAGAGAGAGAGAGAGACTGAGAGAGAGAGAGAGAGAGAGAGAGAGAGAGAGAGAGAGAGAGAGAGAGAGAGAGAGAGAGAGAGAAATGAACAGACAGAGAGACGAAAGAGAAATGAAACAGAGAAAGAGAAAGAGAGAAAAAAATGAAAAGAACAGAAAATGAATGAGAAAAAAAGAGAAAGAAACAGACAGAGACAGAGAAAGAGAAAGAGAGAAAGAGGGGGAAAGGGGAATCCTCACAGCAGAATGTAATTACCGGCGCCCCAATATCCTCTCTTAATAAGGGGCTCCCCAGCAACAGCTCCTAATTAGACAGCCTCTGTAACTCCCAATTTCGTCTGCAGTCTCGTCCGTGCACCCTTTGCCTCCTCCGTCACTCTCTGTTCGCCATTAACATTCTTTCGCATTTTTTCCTCCTTCCTCCTTCGTCGATATCTTCTAAAAAAAGAAAATTCAAAATTCCATCTCATTATTTCAGATCAGCCGCTGTCAATATTTGTGGATTTTAAGAGAATATATATCCTTCCTCTTCTTTCTTTCTTTTTTTCTCGTCCCATCATCATCTTCCGCTTCCTCCTCCTTTTTTTAATTATCATTCCTCTTCTTTCTTTCTGCCCCTCACCCCTTCTCCTCCTCCTCCCCCTCCCTTTCTTCTTCTTCTTCTCCCATGTCCTCCTCCCTTCCCCTCACCCAATCTCCATCTCCTTCTCCTCCTTCTTCTTCTTCTTTTCTCCTCCTCCCTCACTCGTCTTCCTCTTTCATCTCCTCCTCCTCCCCTTCCCCTCATCCAATCTCCATCTCCTCCTCCTCCTCCTACTTCTTTCTTCTTTTCTCCTCCTCCTCCTCCTCCTCCCTTCCTCCTCCCTTTCCCCTCATCCAATTTCTATCTCCTCCTCCTCCTTCTTCTTCTCCTCCCCTTCCCCTCACCCAATCTCCTTCTCACCCTTCTCCTCCTTCTTCTTCTTCTCCTCCTCCTCCCCTTCCTCTCCGTGACGTGACCTCTCTTGACACTTCCTTTAACAAGCAGACCCGGGGTCACGTCCCAATGAGGCCAGCCTTGACGGTTCCCTTGTGACCAGCCTCTAACGGTTCGTGTGACACTCCCCCCCCCCCCCCCATCCCCTCCCACTCTCATTCCTCTTCTCTTCTATTTTTTTTCTTATCTTTCATTTGCCGTTCTCCTTTTTTATTATTATTTCCTTTTCTCTCGTCCGTATTAATTTCCTTCTTTGATTTTCTTTGGGTTTTCTTCTTTGTCTCGTCAGTCGGTGTTGATTTCCCTCTTCTTCTTTAACTATCTCTGTCTTTCCTTCTACTTATTTGCTCCTTCTCTTCCTCCTATCATTCCAATCTACACCTCCCTCTCCCTCTCCTTCTAACTCTCATTATCTCTCCCCCACCCCCTAACCCCCTCCTTCTCCTTCTCCATTTCCTTTTCCCTCCCCGTCTCTCCACCTTCTCCCTCTCTATCTCCCCTATCTTCTCCCTCTCCCTCTCCCCTATCTTCCCCTCCTCTCCTCCATCTTCTCCCACTCTACCTCTTCCATCTTATCCCTCTCTACCACCTCCCTCTTCTCCCTCTTTATCTCTTTCCCTCCTCTCCCTCTCTATCTCCTCCCTCTTCTCCCTCTCTATCTCTTTCCCTCTTCTCCCTCTCCCTCTCCTCCATCTTATCCTCTCTATCTCCCCTATCTTCTCCTCTCCCTCCCTCTCCTCCATCTTCTCCCTCTCCCTCTCCTTCCCTCTTCTCCCTCTCTATCTCTTTCCCTCTTCTCCCTCTCCCTCTCCTTCCTCCCTATCTCTTTCCCTCTTCTCCCTCTCCCTCTCCCTCTCCTTCCCTCTTCCACCCTGACCCGAAAACTTTCCCTCCCCCTTCACAATGCTTCATCAACATCCATTCCAAAGGAAAGCCAAAAATCGCGATCAGTTATGCCAACCTTCTCCTGCTTAATTACAGCCTCGCTCCTTGACTTCACCAAGACTTCGCGGCCCTCAGGAAGAGCCCGGCACGACCCTCCTCCGAGTCTAGGACCTTTCTGAAGTCTACGGTGTGTCTGATGCGTCTGGTGTGCTTATATGTCTGCGGTGTCTTTGGTGTACAGTGGGTCTGAAGGATACTGTGTGTCTGATGTCAATAATTTTCTGAAATGTAACGTGTTATTTCCATGATGTATGTGATGTTTCTGGTCTAGGGTGTGTCTGAAGTGTACTGTGTGTCTGATGTCTATGAAATCACTTAAGTGTAAGGGGTTTGATGTCTAAAAAGTCTAATAAATCTAAGTTGATGTCTGATGTCTATGAGATCACTTAAGTGTAAGGGGTTTGATGTCTACGAAGTCTCTTAATTTAAGGTGACGTCTGATGTCTGTGATGTCTGTGATGTCTCCCGTCTCTCTGGTATTTATGAGGTCTGTGATGTCTCTCTGCGTTTCTTTCTTATTTACTTGACTTCTTTCTCTATCTTCAATTATTTCTTTCTTTCATTTCTTATAAATTTATAACCTTTTTATGTCTTTTCTTTCTTCCTTTCTCTTTAGTTTCTTTCTCCTTTTCTCTTTCTTATATTTCTTTCTCTGTTTCCTTTCTCCTTTTTCTTACTCTTTTTCCTTTCTCTTCTCTTCTTTTTCCCCCTAACTCCTCCATTCTTTTCTCCGTTTCCCCTTCCCTTCTTCCTCTTCCGCCGCCTCTTCCTCAATCTTATTGCTGGCCATTAATATTCCTTCCACACACCTTCATTTTCTCGGTCTAACGCTGTCTTCCTTGCTTGTTGAATCTTTTAAATCTTCCTTCTCCTCGAAGTCGAAACCGCAGAAAACAGGAGAAACGAAATAGAAAAAGAAAGAGAAAATCAAACATGAAAACAAATATAAATAAGCAAACAGTCAAAACAGTTACTCGTAGTAATTCTAATAAATAAATATATATATATACAGACACAGACACAGACACAGACACACACACACACACACACACACACACACACACACACACACACACACACACATATATATATATATATATATATATATATATATATATATATATATATATATATATATATATATATATATATCATACATCAAACACAGCAACAAGACCCAACAAATACCACGCAGCGCTGAGCAGCACAGTGCCACGCCGCCCGTTAACGCCCAGTGGCACCCGGTGGCACCCGGTGTCAGCGGCGAGAGCAGCCAATTGCCAATTATGTAAATGCCTGTAATCTCGCCCCGTCGGTGCCCGGCTCCCCGAAGGCCCCCTCTGATGCACCTTGCCGAGTGGGGCATTTTATTCCCCCGGCGACTCAGAGAGAAGGAGGAAAAGGGGGATAAGAGCGAGGTTACGAATGGGAATAAGCGATAATATTGTGATAATAACGCTGAATGAAAAAAAATATCAATAATGATAATAATGGTTATGATCAATCTAATGATAAGCATTATCCTTATCATTATTTTTGTTATTGTTATTATGTTGCCATCATTCTTATTATTACTATCATTATTATTATTATTATCATTATTATCATTAGCATTACCATTACTATCAACATCCCTATCATCCCTAACATCATCTGTCACTAATATCATTATCAACATTATCAATATAATCTATGAACGATGATCAAGCTAGACGCGGCCGTTCGCAAATAGATTATGTTGATAGGATCTTCATAATATATCCCGGTTATACTGTGGCGTTGAATCTGTTACAATTTAATGGCGGTCTGACGGAGGAGGAGAGGGAGCGAGGGGGGAACGGGGGCACAGGAGAGGGAATGAGGAAGAGGAGGAGGAGGAGGAGGAAGAGGAGGTGAGGGGGAGGGGGGAGAGGAGGAGGAGGAGGAGGAGGAGGAGGAGGAAGGAGGAGGAGGAGGAGAGGAGTGAGGAGGAGAGGAGGTGAGGGAGGGGGAGGAGGGAGGAGGAGGAAGGAAGGTGAGGAAGGAGGAGGGAGGAGGAGGAGGAGGAGGAGAGGAGGAGGGAGAGAGGGAGGGAAGGAAGGGAAGGAGGAGAGGGGGAGGGGAAGGGGAGAGAGGAGGAGGAGGAGGAGGAGGAAGGAGAGGGGGAGGGGGAGTGAAAGGAGGAGGAGGAGGGGGGAGGGGGAAGGGGGAGGAAGGAGGTGAGAGGGAGTAGGAGGGAGAGGAGGAGGAGGAGGGGGAGGAGGAGGAGGAGGAGGAGGAAGAGAGGAGGGGGAGGAGGAGGATGAAGAGGGAGAGGAGGAGGAGGAAGAGGGAGACGAGGTAGAAGAAGAAGAGGAAGAGGGAAAAGAGGAGGGGAGGAGAAACAAGAAGAGGAGGAAGAGGAGGAAACTGAAACTAAAAGGAAAAGGAGGAGAGAGGAGAAACAAGAAGAGGAGGAAAAAGAGAAAACTGAAACCAAAAGGAAAAGGAGGAGAGAGGAGAAACAAGAAGAGGAGGAAAAAGAGAAAACTGAAACCAAAAGGAAAAGGAGGAGAGAGGAGAAACAGAAGAAGGAAGAGGAACAGGAGTGAACAGGGAAAACAAGAGATGACTTGACCAGGAAAGTAAACAAATTAACTCGCGTGAAAGTTTCTCCAGGACGAGGATAATTAGGGCAGCCGAAGAGGGGGAGAATAGAGGAAGCAGGTGGATAATTTAATAATGAGGGATAATGGGCGGCAATACTGACCACTGTGGCGATGCTGGTGATGGCGGCGGTGATGATGATGATGACGATGATGGTGATGACGATGATGATGATGATGATGATGATGATGATGGTGATGACGATGATGATAATGATGATGATGATGATGATGATGATGATGGTGGTGATGATGATGATGATGATGATGATGATGATGATGATGATGGTGGTGATGATGATGATGATGATGATGATGATGATGATGATGATGATGATGATGATGACGATGATGATGATGATGATGGTGATGATGATGATAATGATGACAATAATGATAGTGATAATGATGAGGAAGATAATAATGACGATCATGATAACAATAATGATAATGACTATGATGATAGTGACAGCGACGATCGAGCTGATGACAACGACACCGATAGTGAAGACAGTGAAGACAGGACCACGATGACTCTGACAGCCACAACAACGCCAAATCCGACGACGACAACAAGAACGACAAGACAATCGCCAAAGGAAAAAAAAAAAAGAAAAAGAAAAAAATGTCGGCGATCTTGGACCACAAAGGAAGATCCCAAACGGTAGTGCTCTCTCTCTCTCTTCTTTCTTCTCTCTGTCTCTCTCCTATCTTTTTTCTTTCTTCTGTCTGTCTGTCTTTCTGTCTCTACTCTCTCCCTCTCTCTCTCTCACTCTCTCTCTCTCTCTCTCTCTCTCTCTCTCTCTCTCTCTCTCTCTCTCTCTCTCCCTCCCTCTCTCTCTCCCTCTCTCTCTCTCTCTCTCTCTCTCCCTCTCCCTCTCTCTCTCCCTCTCCCTCCCTCTCCCTCTCCTAGTCATTTCTATTCTACTCTAATCCTACCTATCTTTTACAATCATCATTACAACCATCATCACCACCACCATAATTAATTTCATCACCATTAATAACATTACCATTACCATTACCATTATCATTACGACCCCCCCCCAAAAAAAAAAAAAATAATAATAATAATAATATCGGCGATTTTGAAGCACAAAGGAAGATCCCAAACGGTAGTGCTAATAATAGGAGGTCCTATCACGCCCCGAACCGCCGATAACACGAGACCCGATGACACAGCCCGATAACGATGATGAGTGACTCCTGCCGTTAAGGTTATCATCGTCTGGACCACAAAAGCGATTGGAAAAAAAAAAATAAAGGAAGAAGAAAAGAAGAAGAAAAGGAGGATAATAAGAAAAAGAAAAGTTGAAGAGTTTGAAGAGGAATAAAAAGAAAAAAAGAGAGAAAAAAAGAAAAGAGAGTTTGAAGAAATGAGGAGAAGAACAAAAAAAGGAAAAAAAAGAAGAAAAGAGATTGAAAAAAAGATGAATAAAAAACAAAAAAAAGAAAAAGTAAAAAAAAGAAAACGAAAAGAGTTTGAAAAAAGCGGAGAAAAAAGACAAAAAAAAAGAAAGAAAATAAAGACAAGAAAAAGAAAAGAAAAAAGAAAAGAAAAGAGTTTAAAAAAAAGGACTTGAGTTGTTAATCCAATGTCGGGCGAGAGAGCTGCGTCCACCTCGGAGCGAGATCACGCCTAGATTGGAGCCAGATTATCATCATAAAGCAGATGTTAATGGCATTCATGACAGAGGGTGTGGCGAGGGGAGGGGGAGGGGAGGAGAGGGGGAGGGAGAGGGAGGGGGAGGGAGGGTGGGGGGAGAGGAGAGGAGAGGAGAGGAGAGAGGAGAGGAGAGGAGAGGAGCGAGGGAGGGGAGGGGAGGGGAGGGAGGAGAGGGGAGGGAAGGGAGGGAAGGAGAGGAGAGGGAGGGTGAAGGTGGAAGGAAAGAGGGAGAGAGGTGGGAAGAGTTAGAGGGGAGAGCGAAAATGTGAGAGAGGATGAGAGAGGGAGAGAGAGGGAGAGGGAGAGAGAGAGAGAGAGAGAGAGAGAGAGAGAGAGAGAGAGAGAGAGAGAGAGAGAGAGAGAGAGAGAGAGAGAGAGAGAGAGAGAGAGAGAAAGAAAGAGAAAGAGAAGAGAAGAGAGAAGAGAGACGAAGGAGAGAAAGAGAGAGAGAAAAACGAAACCTCTTTCGCATCTGGACAAAGACACTCATTATTTATAAGGAACTCCTCCGGTTCATTACTCTTAACTCTTACTCGCAGCGACGACGATCCTCAATTCCCCAACGCTTAAAAATAGTTCCCATCTCCTCCACATTCCCCAATCCCAACCAATCCCCACAATCCCCAATCACAGTTCACCCCCCCTAATCCCAATCCCTTGACCTACCCTCCTCCCTCTCCCACTTCCCTCCCCTCCCCCTCCTCATCCCTCTCTCTCCTCCTTCGGCAGCAGGTGCTCCGAGAGCCACGACGTCGGTGCCACCTGGTCAGAGCGGGGCGTGATTGGGTGCCACGTTTCGGAGGGGCCGGGAGAGAGGCGTGGGGGGGGTGGGAGTGCCGCGTGCCATCACTCATGCCCGATAAGATCTCTCCCAGCTGACATTATGGGGCATCGCCGCTTCCATTCTCTCGGCCCTGCGCTGTGATCTGGGGGCGCAGACGCTGTAAACATGGTGGTTTTTTGTCTGTCTGTCTGTCTGGTTGTGTGTTTGTCTGTCTGTGTCTGGCGGTCTGTTTGGTTATGTGTTTGTCTGTCTGTGTCTGGCAGTCTGTGTCTAGCTGTCTGTCTGTGTCTGGTAGTCTGTTTGTCCGTGTCTGGCTGTCTGTCTGGTTATGTGTTTGTCTGTCTATCTCTGGCTGTGTGTTTGGTTGTGTCTGTTTGTCTGTGTCTAACTGTCTGTCTGGCCATATGCTGTCTGTTTAGTTATGTTTGTCTGTCTGTTGTGTCCATCTGTCTGTCTCTCTGTTCACCTGTCTATCTCTATCCCTCCCTCCTCCTTCCCTCCACCCTTACTCGCATCACAGCCTCCTTCCCTCCCTCACGCCCACCTCTCTTGACTCTAAAAGCATGAACAGAAAAAAATAGAAAAGAAGGAAAACAAAGGATGGAAGAAGCAAGAAGAAAAAGAAGAAGAAGAAGAGAAAAAAGGAAGACAATGAATCGCCTAAAATTCCATTGTACCCCCACCCCCCCTAAAACCTCCATACCCCAACCCCTTACCCCCTACCCACTCCCTCAGTCGGTACCTCCTTACCCCTCCTCTTACCCTACCTACTCCCCCTTGCCCTCTCCCCACTGCACCCTCCCTTCCACAACTACCCCACCCCATACCTCCCCTACACCCCCCTCTCCCTACCTAACTCCATAACCCATACCCCTTGCCTCCCCCATACCCACCCCTTATCATCCCTCCCCCACCTCATACACCCTACCTTCACTCCTTATCACCCCATACCTCCTACACCCCACCTCACCCCCACCCCCTCCCCAACTCCATAACCCATACACTCACCCCATACCTCCCCCTACACCCCTCCCCAACTCCATAACCCATACCCCATGTCTCCCCCTCCCCCCCTCCCCCCTGCCACCCCGACGACGTCACGTTCATTATGCAGATGGACATCACATCCGGCGAGGAGACTTTGTGTCCTGAGAAAGTCCCGCTTCCCTTCACGGCGCGTTTTATTGTGTCGGCTGACCTCATTTTGCGGGGCGGAGGGG
>NC_091565.1:42227068-42239568 GCF_042767895.1 Penaeus vannamei
TCTGTCTGTCTGTCTGTCTGTCTGTCTGTCTGTCTGTCTGTCTGTCTCTCTCTCTCAGACTCAACAGTATCAGTCTAATCTCTTCGTGTCTCGCCTCCTATACCGGCCACAAATAACACTTGGATTCATCGCCCAAACAACAAACCTAAATCTTTTGTGTTTTCCTGTCTTCGGTTTTTATTCTCGTCTTTTCTTTCTCTTCTCCCCCAACTTTGTTTTTTTTTCTCTCTCTCTCTCTGTCTCTGATTTTTTTTGTCCTTATGTGTTCTTAGTTTTCTTCTTTCTCTATCTGATGTCATCTTGTCATGTGTTTTTTTTCTTTCGTTCTTTCTCTATCTGATGTTATTTTGTCCTTATATGTTTTTTGTTGTTTTCTTTCTCTATCTGATGTCATTTTGTCCTTCTCTTCTCCCTAACTCAACCTTTTTTCTCTGTCACTTATTTTATTTTGTCCTTCTCTTCTCCCTAGCTCTCCCCTTTTCTCTCTGTCTCTGATTTTATTTTGCCCTCTTCTCCCTAGCTCTCCCCTTTTCTCTCTGTCTCTGATTTTATTTTGTCCTTAGGTTTTCATCGCTTACGTTGTTTGTTTTACCTCTCTATTAATATTACCATAATTACTGTCACTGTTGTCGTTATCGTCGCCATCATTAAGAACTGACTTTCTTCCTTCGCACATTACTCTTGCTGTTCTCTCTTCAACACTGCTCGATTTATCTTCCTCTCTCCTCCATACCTCCTTTATCTACCTTCACTTCATACCCCTCCCTTTACTCCTCTCTAACTGTCCCCTTTCCAATTCCTCCCTCATTCCTACCCCTTCCTCTTTTCCCTTTACTCTCTCATCCCTTCTTTTCCCCTTCCCTCTACCTTTCTTTCCTCCCTCATCCCTTCTTCCTCTTCCCTCCTCCCTCTCCCCTTCCACCCTTATCCCCTTTCCCACCCTTCCCTCTCACCCCCTTTGACACCCGTTCCCCCTCCCTCCCCTTGCCCCCGTTCCCCCTCCCCTTTCATGTGTCCCCTTTCCCCCTCCCTTCTCTCCCCTTTGCACCCCCTTTCCCCCCTCGGAGCTCCAGCAAACAACTCCCGCTGCGTCGCCACTCCCCATTCATCACCACTTCCATCTCACGGTAAACATCATCACCATCATCACAGCTCCATTAGCGTCACGGGTTATCACTCCATCTCCTCCGCCGCCCCCCCCCCCTCTTCCTCTCCCTCATCATCATCGTCATCATCACCCTTCGCCTCCACCATCTTTATTTTCATCTGTCTCCTTTCGTCATTCATTCGTCATCCCGGATAAGCTGTCGTGGTCGTCATCGCCTCCTCCTGTCGCGTGTTGCGCTTTCGCCCTGCTTTCTCTGGGCTTCTCCTATTTCCCTGTTCGTTCTCCGTTGCTTTTTCCTGTCTTCTCTTCTTCGTTGGTGCTTTCCTTTTTTCTCTCCTATTCCCCTGTTCGTTCGTCGTTTCTTTTCCCCGTCTTCTCTTCTTCGTTGGTGCTTTTTTTCTTTTTCTCTTTCTTTGGCTATTCGCTTTTCTTGTTCTTTATCTCTTGTACGGTGATTTACTTTCACCTCTCTGTCTTGTCTGTCTGTTTTTGTCTCTCGCTCTTTCCCCCTCTCCCTCCCTCCCTCCTTCCTATCCTTTCTCTCTCTCTCTCTCTCTTCTCTCCCTCTCTCTCTCTCTCTCTCTCTCTCTCTCTCTCTCTCTCTCCCTCTCTCTCTTCCCCTTTCTCTCTCTCTTCCCCTTTCTCTCTCTCTTCCTCTCCCTCTCTCTTCCCCTCTCCTCTCTCTTCCCTCTCCCTCTCTCTTCCCCTCTCCCTTTTCTCTTCCCTCTCCCTCTCTCTTCCCCTCTCCCTCTCCCTTTCTCTTCCTTCCCCTCACCCTCTCCCCACGTCTTCCCCTCCCCCATTCAACTTCTCTCATTCCTCCCCGTCCCTCCCCTTCCCCATCCTCCCCTTGTCGCCCAAGTCATGCACGTGGCTATCGTCTCCAAAAGCATGCAAGCGTGAGTCTGTCGGATGCACCCCCCCCCTCCCTCTCCTCCCCATCCCCCCATCCCCCCCCCCCCGCCCAATCCTTCCTTCGAGAATCTTATCCGGCTTTCACTGTATCCGTTTCTCTTGGGACAAAATATATATGTTTCTGTTCGTATTTCTTTCTTTCTTTCCTTTTTTTTTCTATTTGTTCATTTGCTTATTTCCTTTTTTTCTATTTATTCATTTGCTTATTTCCTTCTTTCTTCTTATCTTATTTCTATTTGCTTCTATCTATTTCTCTTGGGACAAAATATATAACGGTTCTGTTCGTGTTTCGTTCCTTCTTTCTTTCTTTCCTTCTGTCTTTTTCTATCAATTCATTTACTTATTTCCTTCTTTCTTCCTATCTTATTTCTATCTGATTCTGTCTATTTGGTTCTGTTCGTGTTTCTTTCCTTCTTTTTTTCTTTCTTTCTCTTTCTATTTATTCACTTACTTATTTCCTTCTCCCTTCCTATCTTATTTCTACCTCTTTCTATCTATCTTTTATTCTTCCTTATCAAATTCCACAGCCACTACCTTGCTCTTTTTCATCAAAAATTCCTTTATTTCCCTTTTCTTCGCAACCTACCCCTTCCTCCCCCTCCTCCCCTTCTGCCATCTCTTTCTCCTCTGTCTTTCCCCTCTTCCTCCCTTTTTACCCCTCCCCAGTCTCCCTCGTTTTATCTTTTATCTCCAATCAAAACTGCAATCAACACTTTCCGACCGAACGCATGTAAAGCAAAAAAAAAAGAGAGAGAGAGAGAGAAAAAAAAACAGGAGAAAATAATTGCCAATTCGTCGTCAGAAAGTTTAAAAGTGACGAAATTAAGTTTTGGAATGATGGGAGGAAGAGTTCGGAGGGACGGAGGGAGTGAAGAGGGAAGGGGGAAAAAGTGACGGAGGGAGTGAAGAGGGAAGGGGAAAAAAGTGACGGAGGGAGTGAAGAGGGAAGGGGAAAAAAGTGATGGAGGGAGTGAAGAGGGAAGGGGAAAAAAGTGATGGAGGGAGTGAAGAGGGAAGGGGAAAAAAAGTGATGGAGGGAGTGAAGAGGGAAGGGGAAAAAAGTGATGGAGGGAGTGAAGAGGGAAGGGGAAAAATGTGATGGAGGGAGTGAAGAGGGAAGGGGAAAAAAGTGATGGAGGGAGTGAAGAGGGAAGGGAAAAATGTGGATGGAGGGAGTGAAGAGGGAAGGGGAAAAAGTGATGGAGGGAGTGAAGAGGGAAGGGGAAAAAAGTGACGGAGGGAGTGAAGAGGGAAGGGGAAAAATGTGAAGGAGGGAGTGAGGAGGGAAGGAAAAAAAAAAGAGGGAGGGAGTGAAGAGGGAAGAAGAAAAATGTGATGGAGGGAGTGAAGAGGGAAGGAGAAAAAAGTGATGGAGGGAGTGAAGAGGGAAGGGGAAAAAAGTGATGGAGGGAGTGAAGAGGGAAGGGGAAAAAGTGATGGAGGGAGTGAAGAGGGAAGGGGAAAAAATGATGATGGAGGGAGTGAAGAGGGAAGGGGGAAAAAAAGTGATGGAGGGAGTGAAGAGGAAGTGACGGAGGGAGTGAAGAGGGAAGGAAAAAGTGACGGAGGGAGTGAAGAGGGAAGTGGATGACGGGGAGTGAAGAGGGAAGGGGAAAAAAGGATGGAGGGAGTGAAGAGGGAAGGGGAAAAGTGATGGAGGAAGAGAGGGAAGGGGAAAAAGTGATGGAGGGAGTGAAGAGGGAAGGGAAGGGAAAAAGTGGATGGAGGGAGTGAAGAGGGAAGGGGAAAAAAGTGATGGAGGGAGTGAAGAGGGAAGGGGAAAAAAAGTGATGGAGGGAGTGAAGAGGGAAGGGGAAAAAGTGATGGAGGGAGTGAAGAGGGAAGGGAAAAAAAGTGATGGAGGGAGTGAAGAGGGAAGGGGAAAAAAGTGATGGAGGGAGTGAAGAGGGAAGGAAAAATGTGATGGAGGGAGTGAAGAGGGAAGGGGAAAAAGATGGAAGTGAAGAGGAAGGGGAAAAATGTGATGGAGGAGGAAGGGAAGGAAAAAAGTGATGGAGGGAGTGAAGAGGGAAGGGGGAAAAAGTGATGGAGGGAGTGAAGAGGGAAGGGGGAAAAAAAGTGATGGAGGAGGAAGGAGTGAAGAGGGAAGGGGAAAAAGTGATGGAGGGAGTGAAGAGGGAAGGGGGAAAAAGTGATGGAGGGAGTGAAGAGGGAAGGGGGAAAAGTGATGGAGGGAGTGAAGAGGGAAGGGGAAAAAGTGATGGAGGGAGTGAAGGAGGGAAGGGGAAAAAAGGATGGATGGAGAGTGAAGAGGGAAGGGGAAAAAAGTGATGGAGGGAGTGAAGAGGGAAGGGGGAAAAGTGATGGAGGGAGTGAAGAGGGAAGGGGAAAAAAGTGATGGAGGGAGTGAAGAGGGAAGGGGAAAAAGTGATGGAGGGAGTGAGAGGAAGGGAAGGGGGAAAAAGTGTGATTGAGGGAGTGGAAGAGGGAAGGGGGAAAAAGTGATGGAGGGAGTGGAAGAGGGAAGGGGAAAAAAGTGATGGAGGGAGGAAGAGGGAAGGGGAAAAAGTGGATGGAGGGAGTGAAGAGGGAAGGGGAAAAAAGTGATGGAGGGAGTGAAGAGGGAAGGGGAAAAAAGTGATGGAGGGAGTGAAGAGGGAAGGGGGAAAAGAGAAGTGACGGAGGGAGTGAAGAGGGAAGGGGGAAAAAGTGATGGAGTGATGGAAGAGGGAAGGAGTGAAAAAGGATGGGAAGAGAGGGAAGGGGGAAAAAGTGATGGAGGGAGTGAGAAGGGGAAAAAGTGATGGAGGGAGTGAAGAGGGAAGGGGGAAAAGTGATGGAGGGAGTGAAGAGGGAAGGGGGAAAAAGTGATGGAGGGAGTGAAGAGGGAAGGGGAAAAAGTGACGGAGGGAGTGAAGAGGGAAGGGGGAAAAAGTGATGGAGGGAGTGAAGAGGGAAGGGGAAAAAAGTGACGGAGGGAGTGAAGAGGGAAGGGGGAAAAAGTGATGGAGGGAGTGAAGAGGGAAGGGGGAAAAAGTGATGGAGGGAGTGAAGAGGGAAGGGGGAAAAAGTGATGGAGGGAGTGAAGAGGGAAGGGGGAAAAAGTGATGGAGGGAGTGAAGAGGGAAGGGGAAAAAAGTGACGGAGGGAGTGAAGAGGGAAGGGGGAAAAAGTGATGGAGGGAGTGAAGAGGGAAGGGGGAAAAAGTGATGGAGGGAGTGAAGAGGGAAGGGGAAAAAAGTGACGGAGGGAGTGAAGAGGGAAGGGGAAAAAGTGATGGAGGGAGTGAAGAGGGGAGGGGAAAAAAGTGACGGAGGGAGTGAAGAGGGAAGGGGAAAAAGTGATGGAGGGAGTGAAGAGGGAAGGGAAAAAAGTGACGGAGGGAGTGAAGAGGGAAGGGGAAAAGTGAAAGTGAGGGAAGGGGGAAAAAGTGATGGAGGGAGTGAAGAGGGAAGGGGAAAAAGTGATGGAGGGAGTGAAGAGGGAAGGGGAAAAAGTGACGGAGGGAGTGAAGAGGGAAGGGGAAAAAGTGATGGAGGGAGTGAAGAGGGAAGGGGGAAAAAAGTGACGGAGGGAGTGAAGAGGGAAGGGGAAAAAGTGATGGAGGGAGTGAAGAGGGAAGGGGAAAAAAGTGATGGAGGGAGTGAAGAGGGAAGGGAAAAAGTGACGGAGGAGTGATGGAGGGAGTGAAGAGGGAAGGGGGAAAAAGTGATGGAGGGAGTGAAGAGGGAAGGGGAAAAAGTGACGGAGGGAGTGAAGAGGGAAGGGAAAAAGTGATGGAGGGAGTGAAGAGGGAAGGGGAAAAAAGACGGAGGGGAGTGAAGAGGGAAGGGAAAAAGTGACGGAGGGAGTGAAGAGGGAAGGGGAAAAAGTGACGGAGGGAGTGAAGAGGGAAGGGGAAAAAGTGACGGAGGGAGTGAAGAGGAAGGGGAAAAGTGATGGAGGGAGTGAAGAGGGAAGGGGAAAAAGTGACGGAGGGAGTGAAGAGGGAAGGGGGAAAAAAGTGACGGAGGGAGTGAAGAGGGAAGGGGAAAAAGTGGAGGGAGTGAAGAGGGAAGGGAAAAAAGTGACGGAGGGAGTGAAGAGGGAAGGGGAAAAGTGATGGAGGGAGTGAAGAGGGAAGGGGAAAAAAAGTGACGGAGGGAGTGAAGAGGGAAGGGAAAAAAAGTGACGGAGGGAGTGAAGAGGGAAGGGGAAAAAAGTGACGGAGGAGTGAAGAGGGAAGGGGAAAAAGTGACGGAGGGAGTGAAGAGGGAAGGGAAAAAAGTGACGGAGGGAGTGAAGAGGGAAGGGGAAAAAAGTGATGGAGGGAGTGAAGAGGGAAGGGGAAAAAGTGATGGAGGGAGTGAAGAGGGAAGGGGAAAAAGTGACGGAGGGAGTGAAGAGGGAAGGGGAAAAAAGTGATGGAGGGAGTGAAGAGGAAGGGGAAAAAGTGATGGAGGGTGAAGAGGGAAGGGGAAAAAGTGATGGAGGGAGTGAAGAGGGAAGGGGAAAAAAAAGAATGTGATGGAGGGAGGGAAGAGGAAGGGGAAAAAGTGATGGAGGGAGTGAAGAGGGAAGGGAAAAAGTGAAAAAGAGTGACGGAGGGAGTGAAGAGGGAAGGGGAAAAAAAGTGACGGAGGGAGTGAAGAGGGAAGGGGGAAAAAAGTGATGGAGGGAGGAAGAGGGAAGGGGAAAAAAAGTGATGGAGGGAGTGAAGAGGGAAGGGGAAAAAAAGTGATGGAGGGAGTGAAGAGGGAAGGGGAAAAAGTGATGGAGGGAGTGAAGAGGGAAGGAAAATGTGAGGAGGGAGTGAAGAGGGAAGGGGGAAAAAGTGATGGAGGGAGTGAAGAGGGAAGGGGAAAAAGTGATGGAGGGAGTGAAGAGGGAAGGGGAAAAAAGTGACGGAGGGAGTGAAGAGGGAAGGGGAAAAAGTGATGGAGGGAGTGAAGAGGGAAGGGGAAAAAAGTGACGGAGGGAGTGAAGAGGGAAGGGAAGAAAAAGTGATGGAGGGAGTGAAGAGGGAAGGGGAAAAAGTGATGGAGGGAGTGAAGAGGAAGAGGGAAAAAAGTGACGGGGGAGTGAAGAGGGAAGGAAAAAGTGATGGAGGGAGTGAAGAGGGAAGGGGAAAAAGTGACGGAGGGAGTGAAGAGGGAAGGAAAAGTGACGGAGGGAGTGAAGAGGGAAGGGGAAAAAGTGATGGAGGGAGTGAAGAGGGAAGGGGAAAAAAGTGATGGAGAAGGAGTGAAGAGGGAAGGGGAAAAGGATGGAGGGAGTGAAGGGAAGGGAAAAAGTGATGGAGGGAGTGAAGAGGAAGGGAAAAAGGGGAAAAGAGGGAAGGGAAAAGTGATGGAGGGAGTGAAGAGGAAGGGGAAGAGGGAAGGGAGTGATGGAGGGAGTGAAGAGGAAGGGGAAAAAAGTGATGGAGGGAGGGAAGGGAAAAAAGTGAAGAGTGAAGAAGGGAAAAAAGTGATGGAGGGAGTGAAGAGGGAAGGGGAAAAGTGATGGAGGGAGTGAAGAGGGAAGGGGAAAAAAGTGACGGAGGGAGTGAAGAGGGAAGGGGAAAAAAGTGACGGAGGGAGTGAAGAGGAAGGGGAAAAGTGACGGAGGGAGTGAAGAGGGAAGGGGAAAAAGTGATGGAGGGAGTGAAGAGGGAAGGGGAAAAAAGTGACGGAGGGAGTGAAGAGGGAAGGAAAAAAGTGACGGAGGAGGGAGTGAAGAGGGAAGGGAAAAAGTGATGGAGGGAGTGAAGAGGGAAGGGGAAAAAGTGATGGAGGGAGTGAAGAGGGAAGGGGAAAAAGTGACGGAGGAGTGAAGAGGGGAGGGAAAAAGTGACGGAGGAGTGAAGAGGGAAGGGGAAAAAAGTGACGGAGGGAGTGAAGAGGGAAGGGGGAAAAAGTGATGGAGGGAGTGAAGAGGGAAGGGGAAAAAAAGTGATGGAGGGAGTGAAGAGGGAGGAGGAAAAAAGTGATGGAAGGGCGGTGTGGAAGGGAAATGTATATGGAGAATTATATGATAGAGAAACGAAGGTTGGGACCGGAGGAATATGAAAGTGGATGAGAAGGAGGAAGAGAAAGAGGAAAGGGAATAAGAAGAGGTAGGGGAAGAGAAAGAGAGAGAGGGAGAGAAAGATGGAGAGGAAGAGAAAGAGAAAGAGAAAGAGGAAGAGAAAGAGAAAGAAGGAGAGGAAGAGGAAGAGGAAGAGAAAGTGGGAGAGGAATAGAAAGAGGAAGAGGAGGAATAGGAAGAGAAAGAAAAGCAGGAAGAGGATGAGGGTAAGAATGAGGAGGAAGATGAGATGAAAATGGAAGACGATACGAAAAAAGGAAAAGGATTTGATTGACGATTTTTACAAAAAAGAAGGATGAGGAAGCACGGGTGAAAAAAATAGCAACAAACAGACGATTTGAAATAAATGTTTCCATCATTAATAAAATCCTCTGAACTTTCCTACCTCATTACCATAAATATCTAGATCCAGATTTTCTAGATCAGACAGCCAGCGGGGACCGATTTTCGCGCCCTTTTCCCCAAAAGAAGAGGAGGAGGAAGAAGTGAGTGAAGAAAATGAAGAGAGAGAGAGGAATAGGAAATGAAGAAAAAAGAAAGAAAGGGAAGGAGAGAACGAGAATAAAGACGAAAATGAAAAAAGCGAAGATGAACATAAATGTGTATTGAAGTGAGTGAAGAAAATGAGGAGAGAGGAAAAGGAAATGAAGAAAAAAAAAGAAAGGGAAGGAGAGAACGAGAATAAAGACGAAAATGAAAGAAAAACGAAGATAAACATAAAAATACTAAGTAGGAGGCACAACAATTCCTTCGCCTGATTTCCCGATTGTCTATTGAAAAGGAGAGAATGAAGAAAATGAAGAGAGAGGAATAGGAAAGGGAAAAAGTGAAAGGGAAGGAGAAAACGAGAATAAAGAATGAAGAAGATGAAGAGAGAAGAATAGGAAAGGGAGAAAAGTGAAAGGGAAGGAGAGAACGAGAATAATGAATGAAAAAAATGAGGAAAGGGGAATAGGAAAGGGAGAAAAAAGAAAGAAAGGAAAGGAGAGAACGAGAATAAAAAATGAAGAAAACGAGAAGGAAATAGGACATCAGGTCGGGATAAAGTCACAGGCGCAATAAGGGTGAAAATAAAAGCGAGCATAAGGGAGAATATAAGGATACAAAGACTACGAAGCAGGGACAGGGAGACAATTCTAAACTCTAAGGAAAGAATAGGAAATAATAATAAAAACGAACCAGGAATAAAACAGGGAGAAAGGATAAATAAATGACACAGAGAGAAAGGATAAAGAAATGGCACAGAGAGAAAGGATAAGGAAATGACACAGGGAGAGAGGATAAGGAAATGACACAGAGAGAAAGGATAAGGAAATGACACAGAGAGAAAGGATAAGGAAATGACACAGGGAGAAAGGATAAAGAAATGACACGAGAGAGAAGGGATAAGGAAATGTAACAAGGAGAAGGATAGTAAGGAAATGACACCGGGATAAAGAGAGTAAGGAAATGACACCGGGATAAAGAGAGTAAGACATTGCAAGGTCAAACAGAATAGCCAAGGAACCAAGGGGAGAATAAGGAATGAGGGTGAAAGAACAGGAGACAGGAACAAACCAGTGATAAAACAAACGAATGGAGGAGAGAGAAAAAAGGGAGGGAGAATTTGAGAGAGGGGGAGGGAAAAAGGGAAGGGGAGGAAGGAAGGAGGGAGGGATAGATAGGGAGGAAGGGGGAGAGAAAGAGAGAGAGAGAGGGCGATTAAAGGATCAGGGAAAGGACAGAGGAAGAGGAGAGAGAAGGGAAGAGTAAAGGAAGAGAAATATACTTATAAGAATGAATTGAGAATAAGAATGTTACTCTGTGTGTGTGTGTGTGTGTGTGTGTGTGTGTGTGTGTGTGTGTGTGTGTGTGTGTGTGTGTGTGTGTGTGTGTGTGTGTGTGTGTGTGTGTCCTCGCGTGTGTGTACGTGTGTGTCCTCGCGTGCGTGTGTGCGTCTCCTCTGCGCACGGACTACCTCACTCACCAGTGATAACAAAGAAAAACTTCAATCTAGTTTTCAAAGGAACTAACATAAAACATTTTCTTTTGTTTCTTCTGTCTGTGACTCATTTTCTAAAGGAAGACAATTACATGACAATAACAACAAGGGGAGTTGGGGAGATGGGGGGATGGGGGGTGGTGGAGGACGGGGACATAGGGAGATGGGGGAGGTGGGGGATGGGGGGAGGTAGGGGGATGGGGGGCGGGGGGTGGGGGTGGGGACATAGGGAGATGGGGGAGGTGGGGGATGGGGAGTAAGGGGCAGGCGGGGCGGAGTTAAGGAAGACGGAAGCAGGAGGAGAGAGGGATTGAAGTTTTGAAGTTGAAGAGGAGGAAGAGGAAGAGGAAGAGGAAGAGGAAGAGGAGACGAAGGAGGAAATATATGTGTGAGTAAGATGAAACACACACACACACACACACACACACACACAGTGAGAGAGCAACACAGACGAACAAGACCGGAAGGAGGAGGAGAAGGAGAAAGAGAAAGAATAACTGGACTTAATACAATTTTTTTCCAAATTCCTAGATGAAACGAAGACGCTGGAGGGAGCAAGCAAGTTTCGCCTCTAAAACAACACTGGAAAACACAATAAGCTCAAGAGAATAATCGAGGGAGACGAGAACCAGAATGAGGAGGAAGGAAGAATGGAGGAAATAAAATGTAATGGACGAGAGAGATGAGCAACGAGAGAGAGAGAGAGAGAAAGAGAGAGAGAGAGAGAGGGAGAGAGAGAGAGAGAGAGAGAGAGAGAGAGAGAGAGAGAGAGAGAGAGAGAGAGAGAGAGAGAGAGAGAGAGAGAGAGAGAGAGAGAGAGAGAAAGAGAGAGAAAACGAATTTAGAAGAAGAAAAAAAATAGAAGATACATCTCAAGGGGGATAATTATAAAACAGAAAAAGAAATGAAAGAGAAGAGCTTAAGAAATAGATATATAAAAAAACATGACAAGAGAAATAATTCGAGAACGAATCAAACTGAAAATAGAGTGATAAAAAGAGAAAAGCTATGCAAAATACACATTATTTGCATAAGAGATTGAAGAAAAATATGGGAGAAAGGTGGAAGCAGGGCACAGGAGAGGAGAAGAGGAGAGGTGGAGAGGGGATAGAAGAGGTAGGGGAGAAGAGAGAGAAGGGAGAATAAAGAAGGGAGAAGAAGAGAGAGAAGCAAGGGACAGAAGAAGAGAAGAGAATAGAGAAAAGAGGAAGGAAAGAAGACCCATAAAGAGGCCGTTTTGTTCGCCAGGAGGGGGCAGAGATCAACGCAGGGGGTAGAGGGGGGGAGGGAGAGGGACACCCACCCCCTTCCCAGACCAGATGCACGAAGCTTGACCCACGACGCTGAGCCGACGAGAGAGAGCTGTCAGGACTCATATCACCGACCTGTGATCCTCCATTCACTCTTATTCTCCTTTATTCTATCTCTTTCTCTACTTTCTTATATCCCTCTCTCTCTATCCATTTCTCTCTCGTTTTATTTCTCTCTCTCGCTCTCTCTCTCTCTCTCTCTCTCTCTCTCTCTCTCTCTCTCTCTCTCTCTCTCTCTCTCTCTCTCTCTCATTCTTTATCACCCTTCTTTCTTCTCTCTCACACTCCCCATCTTCTCGCTTGCACACCCTTCTCTTTCTCTCTCCAACTCCCTTTCTCATTTTCCCTCATTTTCTCCTTTGTCGCAAGCTTCTTTTACTTCCGTCTCTCTTCTCTTCCTCTTCTCCCCCTTCCTTCCTCCCTTTTGCCACTCATGATCTTTCTCCTTGATTCTCTCCCTTAGCCATTCTCCATTTTCTTCCCTTCCTTCCGTCTCCCTTTCCCAATTCTTTCCCACTTCCTTTCCTTTTTTCTTCCCTCTCCCTTCCCCTTCCTCTTCCTTCCCTCCCTCCCCCTTTCTCCCATTCCTCTCCCCTTCCTTCTCCCTTCCCTACCCCTCCACCCATCCCTCCCCCTTCCTTTTCCTCCAACTCTCCTCCCTCCCCTTCCTTCCTCCAACTCTCTCCCCCTTTTCACCCTCCCTCACCCCCTCCCTTCCCTCCCTCCCACTCCCTCCCCCTTTCCCCCTTCCCTCCCTCCCCCCCCTCCTCCCTCCCCCGCCCACAGAGAGCAATAAGACGATCAGCCAGATAAGGCCAAGATGAAGTTGTAAGAATTAAGTGGACACTGATGTCTTGTGGCTCTGGGTTGCGTCGGAGGGTTGGGGGAGAGGTGGTGGAGGGGGGCATGGGGAGGGGAGGCATGAGGGAGGTGAGGGGGTGGTGGAGGGGGCATGGGGAGGTGAGGGAAGGGGGATTAGTGGGGTGTGGGGGAAAGGTGGGGAGGGGGTAAGGGGGATTAGTGGAGTGTGGGGGAAAGGTGGGAGGGGGAAGGGGGATTAGTGGAGTGTGGGGGAAAGGTGGGAGGGGGTGAGTGGGGGGTGGTGGAGGAGGTGAGATAGGGTGGAGGCTTTAGTGGAGAGAGGTGGATTGGTGGGGTGGAGGAGGTGCGGATGAAT
>NC_091565.1:42249568-42252068 GCF_042767895.1 Penaeus vannamei
ATGAGAGATCGCGAATGATAGACATAGTTTTATCTGTCGATATGTCACTATCTGGATTTCATTAGTCTCTCGCCAACTTGCCTGTGAGCGCAATCTCGCCTGTCTTTCAACCGCGGGCCCTGTAACGAGCACGCATTAACAACAAGAAATCACCAACGAGCATACCTCACATAAAGCGATTAAGGCCAATTTCGTCCCCGTGTTACTCGCATCCCATTCATTCCATCATCACTCTCACTCATCCTTTCCTCTCTCTCTATTCTCTGGGAACACCATCATAAATACCTCTTAAAAATAAAGTATCATTATCTACTCTCCAAAATCAAGTAAAATAAACAACTAAAGCATCATTATCTACTCTCCAAATCAAGTAAAATAAACAACTCACCGAGGAGGAGAGTCGTTCCACCATCGACTTGCTTCAATTTTTTTTTCGCCTTACCTGGAAATAGAAAAAATGGTTAAAAACTCTACGGTCTTGAATGCCACGTTTCACTGTCAAATTATCCTGACCGTTGGTGTATTTTAGTCAGTCCTCGGGGTATCGCTGCTATCAGTAGCTTTACGAACGAAATAAAGGTGAAGATAAAGAAGACAAGAAAGCACATATAATAAAGAGAACAAAAGAGAGAAAAAAAAATGACGCGGAGGTAAAAATTACAATTCATACGAGAGATCATATCCACACGATAAGGCCAGTATTTATTTCTCTCTTATCCAAACCATCAAAAGAAAAAAAAAAATATATGCATTTGGGAAATCTGAAAACAGGTTGCTAGACAGATAAAATGAATAGATTTATAGGCAGGTATGTAACCACTCCTGAGCCTCTGCCCCTATCCCTGCCTCCCTCCCTCTCACACTCTTCCCCTATCCCTCCCTCCCTCTCACACCCTCCTCTTCCCCTATCCCTGCCTCCCTCTCACATCCTCCCCTTTCCCCTTTTCCCTCCCTCCCTCCCTCTCACGCCCTCCTCTTCCCCTGTCCCTCCCATCCACGCCCTCCTCCCCTCCCTCCCCCGCCTCCTTTCATGCTCCGGCCTCCCTCCCTCATAGCCCAAGGATAATGCAGTCTTCAAAACCCTTTCAGCCCTCATCCTTATACTTTGTTATACCGAGTCTCCTTATCCTTGGCCAAGAACCCTCGGCCCTTCCCGTCTCTCTTGTTTTCTCTATCTCCCTTTTTGGCCGTTACTGCCGTCTTTCCCTCTTCTCTATCTCCCTTTCTGGGCGTTATTGTCGTCTTTCCCTCTTCTTAGTCTTCATCTTCTGTCCTTCTTCCCTGATCCTTTGCTTCCTTCCTTCTATCTTCCTTGTCTCTCCTCCTTCCTCTTACTTCCTCCTTCATCTCTTCCTTCCTTCTTCCTCTGTTCCTCTTTCCATTCTCCCTCTCCTCCTGCCCTCTTCTGTGCTCTATCTCCTCTTATCTCTCCACTGCCCTTCCTTTCTCCTTTATTTTTCCTCTTACTCTTCAGCTTTCTCCCTTCCATCTCACCTTCCCTCTTTTCTCCCTCCCTCCTTTCCCTCCTCACTAAACTCTCTGCTCCCTCCCTCCATTACTTCACTCCACTCACGCACACAATTATTCCTTCTTTCCCCTTCCTCCCTTACCTTACTCCTCCTACCCGCCCTCCTCTTCTCTCCCCCAATTCTTTCAGTGGACCTCAGGGCACCATCCCTCCCCTTCCCTATCTCCCCTCACTCCCACAACCTTCCACCATCCATCCCTCCCCTCCCTCGCCCTCCTTTCCCAACCTTCCACCCTCCTTTCCTTCCCTCTCCCTTTTCCCTACCCTTCTTTTCCCAAATCTTCCACCCTCCTTCCTCCTTTCCTTCTCCATCCTCCCTCCTTCCCCCTCTTTTCCCTACCATCCGTCCCTCCAAATCTCCCTCTTCTCCTTCCTTCCTTTTCCTCCCTCTCGCTCTCCCAACCTTTCCTAATCCAGATTCCCACCCACCTCTCCCCACTCCACCCACCCCTCCCTCCCTCCTCTCCTCCCTCCATTCTCACCCACCCCCTCCTTTCCCCACCCCTACCCTCCCCTCCGCCCCTCCTTCCTCACCGCTATCGACGACTTTATCACTCCGAGAACAGCGTAAATCACGCCAGCGGCCCACGTTTATGGCGGATTATCACGAGGAGAACTGGTTTACAGGGTCGCGGGGAGGGAAGGCTGCCTGGCCGCGACGGACCTGACAGACGGGGGGGATCTGGAGGGGAAGGGGGGGGAGGGGGAGGAAGAAGGGTTGAGGGGGAGGGGGAGGGAAAGGTAGGGGGAGGAAGATGGGAGGTGGGAGGAGGCGGGAGGGAGGGAAGGAGGGAGGGGAGGAGGGATCTCTCTCGAGGGAAGGGAGAGGGGGAGGGAAAGGGGGAGGAAAGATGGGAGGTGGGAAGAGGGGAGGGAGATAAGAGATGGGAGAGGGAAAGGGGGAGAAAGATGGGAGGTGGGAGGAAGGAGGAGAGGAGAGGGAAAGGGGGTGAAAGATGGGAGGTGAGAGGA
>NC_091565.1:42257068-42259568 GCF_042767895.1 Penaeus vannamei
CCTCCCTCCCCCTTCCCCTTCCCCTTCTCTCTTCCTCCCTCCTCCCTTTCCCTACTCTCTTCCCTCCCTCCCCCTTCCCCCTCCCCCTTCCCCCTCCCTCCCCCGTGTCTTCGAGTCGCCTTCAGCTTCTGGCAAGATTTTCTCCGTTTTCTTTCCGAGCTGTTTTTTTTTTTTTTTTTGCTTCTATTTGCATAAATAATTCGCGATTTATGGCTGCAGCCGCTGCGCTCTTGTCGCTGTCCTTTCTCTCGTCTGTCGGTTGTTGTAAATGTGGTCGGTTTGTCTCTCTCTCTCTCTCTCTCTCTCTCTCTCTCTCTCTCTCTCTTTCTTATTATTTTTTTCTTTGTTTTCCATTCTTTTCCTTGTCCTTTCTTTTATCATACAAATCCTATCGTGTCATATTTGTTTGTTTGCTTGTTTATAATCAAGCAACACCCCCTCCTCTTACCTTCCCCACACACCCTCCCTTCCCCAACCGCTTCCTCCCGCCCCACCCACCAACCCCACCCCAAACACGCAACCCAATTAAACCAACCCTTCCCCCCCACCCACCCCACGCCCATTCCTCTTCCCCCAACCCCCCCACCCTGCCCACCCTCCCCAACCACCCACCCCGCCCACCCCTACCCCGCCCATTCCTCTCCCCCCAACCCCCACCCATCCCACTCACCCTCCCCTAACTCCCCCACCACCATCCCCCTAACCACCCACCCCGCCCACCCACCCTTTCCCCTAACCATCCACCCCACCCACCCCGCCCACCCCTCTCCCTCACGCCCGTGCCCAACGCGACAACAAAACCCACCTGCGCATCAACGGGTGACAAGAAACCGCCGTAAATAAATATGATATGGCCGCCCCACGCTTCCTCCCCGCCCACCGCGCCCGCACTGACATCCCCGTCGGCTTTGCGTTCATTAGGATGGGCGCGAATGTAAACACACTCAACATCGATAATCTTATGGATTTTTATTTATTTATTTATTTATTTATTTACTTATTTTATTCTTATTTATTTATTTATTTTATTTATTTATTTATTTATTTATTTATCTTATTTATTTATTTATCTGATTTTCTTTATTTATTTACTTATTTTATTTTCTTTATTTATTTTTTTGATTCGCTACAGTTATTCGATCTTGGAAGTTTCCGACATTTTCGATAATCTTATGTAATTCTTTATTTCTTATTCATTCATTTATTTATTTACTTATTTTATTTTCTTTACTCATTTATTTTTTGATTCGCTACAGTTATTCGATTATTCATTCATTTATATATTTACTTAATTTATTTTCTTTATTTATTATTTTGATTCGCTACAGTTATTCGATCTTGTAAGTTTCCGACATTTTCGATAATTCAATATAATTATTATTTTTTCTTAGTCGATAAAGTTATTCTGTTAAAGTTATTTTCCATAATCTAATATATATTTTTCTCTGATTCGTTACAGTTATTCAATCTTGCAATCTTCGATAATTTCAACTCAAAATATCATATATATATTTTTTTCAATTCCTTGTAGTTTTATTCGATCGTGTAACTCTCCATTTTCGATTATTTTATATAAACATTATTCCATTTTCTTCCTTCTTTACAGCTCTCAGATCCTTTACCTTCCTTTTCGTCAATTTTCGTCAATTTGATCAATTTTTTTCAGATCCTTTACCTTCCTTTTCGTCAATTTTCGTCAATTTTATCCATTTTTTCAGATCCTTTACCCTCCTTCGTCAATTTTCGTCAATTTTATCCATTTTTTCAGATCCTTTACCTTCCATCGTCAATTTTCGTCAATTTTATCAATTTTTCAGATCCTTTACCTTCCTTTTCGTCAATTTTCGTCAATTTTATCAATTTTTCAGATCCTTTACCTTCCTTTTCGTCAATTTTCGTCAATTTTATCAATTTTTTCAGATCCTTTACCTTCCATCGTCAATTTTCGTCAATTTTATCAATTTTTTTCAGATCCTTTACCTTCCTTCGTCAATTTTCGTCAATTTGATCCATTTTTTCAGATCCTTTACCTTCCTTTTCGTCAATTTTCGTCAATTTGATAATTTTTTCAGATCCTTTACCTTCCTTTTCGTCAATTTTCGTCAATTTGATCCATTTTTTTCAGATCCTTTACCTTCCTTCGTCAATTTTCGTCAATTTGATCAATTTTTCTCAGATCCTTTACCTTCCTTCGTCAATTTTCGTCAATTTGATAAAAAAAATTTAGATCCTTTACCTTCCTTTTCGTCAATTTTCGTCAATTTTATCCATTTTTTTTCTACGATTCGCTCCGGTTATTCGATCACGTAGGCCTATTTCCCCGCCCGTCTCGTAGGCTCTATTTACCCGCCGAGAACAACGCCCTTGGACCGCTGAAGGAAAAAGAGAAATCTTAAATCAAAGAACGGATAGGATACCCCCCCCCCTCCCCCTACCCTTCCACACCTCCCCTACCCCCTAACCCCCTTTCCAAAGCGCTGGCAGGTTTCCTTCCGGGGCC
>NC_091565.1:42264568-42279568 GCF_042767895.1 Penaeus vannamei
GGATAAGGGGGGACAGAGGGGGAAGAGGGAAGAGGAGGAGGAAAAGGAGGCAGGGGGGAGGAGGAGGAGGATAGAGAAGAGGGGGAGGGAAGGGAGGAGGAGGAAAGAGGTAGAGGAGGAGGAAGATGTAGAGGAGGAGGAGGAGGAGGAAGAAGTAAAGGAGGAGGAAAAGGAGGCAGGGGAGAGGAGGAAGAGGTAAAGGAGGAGGAAAGGAGGCAGGGGGAGGAGGAGGGGGGAGGAGGAGGAGGAGGAGGAAGATGTAGAGGAGGAGAAGGAGGAGAGGAGGAAAAGGAGGCAGGGGAGGAGGAGGAAGAGGTGGGGGGGGCGGTGAGATGGTGATGACCATGGTAGTATTGACTATGGTGATGATGATGATAATGACGATGATAGTGGTGGTTGTTCTGGTGGCGTTGCGTTGGTGTTGAAGAAGTAGAAGAGGAAGAAGAAGAGGAAGAAGAAGATGAAGAAGAAGAACAAGAACAAGAAGAACAAGAAGAAGAAGAAGAAGAAGAAAGAAAAAAAAGAATGAAAAAATACAGGTAGAGATGAAGTTGAGATGAAGATGATAAAGATGAACACGATAAGACGGATGGGGGTCGTTATATGGTAATGATGAAGTCAGATGTGGGGAGAGAGAGAGAGGTGAATTCGAGGAGAGGAAAGGAGGAAGAAAGAGGGAGGAAGGGAAGGAGGGGAGCGTTTGTGTTTGTAAATTTATAAAAAGAGAGCGAGAGCGAGAGAGAGAGAGAGAGAGAGAGAGAGAGAGAGAGAGAGAGAGAGAGAGAGAGAGAGAGAGAGAGAGAGAGAGAGAGAGAGAGAGAGAGAGAGAGAGAGAGAGAGAGAGACAGACAGAGAGAGAAAGACAGAAAAAGATAAAGATAAAGATAAAGATAAAGATTGATAGATAGACAGAGACAGACAGACAGATAAACAGATAAATAGACAGACAGATACAGAGAGAAAAAAAAAAAACGAGAAGAGACAATCACAAAAACAAAAAACAAAAAAAAAGTCAAAATCCCTCCCAGCCCAAGACGTCTCTCGAAATTCCTCTCCCAAAAGACAGTCGTTAGCGCCCCCCGCCCACGCATACCAAGCAGGCGCCCACGCACCCCGAACCCGCCCGTATCTCGCCGCCCGGGGGTGCCGCTGCCTCCCCCCGGGGGCCCACTGCGCGCCCGAGACAAGAGGCAGATCTTAATTGCATCATCTTCCCCGAGTCAAGGAGTGAGGGGAGCGCCGATCCAATTACTCTCGGGAGACAAAAATAAATAAATAAATATATAAATAAATAAAAAGTGAATAAATAATAATAATAATAATTTGACAAAAAAGACAAATAAAATAATAAAAATAATAATGTAAAGAATATATAAATAAAATAAAAAATAATGTAAAGAATAAATAAATAAAATAAAAATAATAACATAAATAAAAGAAATAATAATAATAATAATAATAACAATAATAATAATAACAATAATAATAACAATAACAGTAATAATAATAATAATAGTAATAATAGTAATAATAATAATAATAATAATAACAATAATATCCTAAAAAAATACAAACAAAAAATAATTCCATAACCCCAAACGCAAGACACAAGACCGAAAACCCGCAAAACAAAAAGCATAAACAGATGATCAAAATACAAACAAAATTCAAGTGAGAAGTTTTTGACGAATTTCTGACGTAGTTCCTCCTCGGCGAATCGTAAATACATCTCTCGCGATTTTTGTTTTATTCCTCGAAACAAACAAAGACTTAATTCCATCACTGATCAGTCTAGGAAAACCGACGAACTTTATACATATGCGAGCTAGCAAAAAAAAAAAAAAAAAAAAGGAAAAAAAAATCTGATCACTTTTCAAAACTTAATTAATAATTTCGATTAATAACAATAAAATAAAGAAAAAAATGTTTCTCCTGAATTGCATTAATAATTTCGCTCAATAATAATATTAATAATAATAACAACAACAACAACAACAATAATAATAATAATAATAATAATAATAATAATAACAATAATAATAATAATAATAATAATAATAATAATAATAATAACAATAATAATAATGATAATAATAACAATAATAATAATAATAATAATAATAATAATAATAATAATAATAATAATAACAATAATAACAGCAATAATAATAATAAATAATAACAACAACAACAATAGCACCAGATAACAACAAAGGTTCCTTTATCTACTAATTACTACCATCTCCTCCTTCGTTCAACAGACACCGAGACGGGAACGGAAACGGGAACGGACAGGAGAACGGACACGGGAACGGACACGGGAACGAACACGGGAACGGACACGGGAAGGCGAAGGAGTTAAGTCACACGCTACAAAATACGCACAAACATGGTCACCCTTAAGCTACGATGAGACACACTCGATGCCCGCTCACCCTCGGCCCTCCCTTTTTCCTCTCCATATCCCTTATCTCTCCCTTCCATTCCTTCCCTTCTTTCCTCCTTCCTCCTATACCCTCCCTTCCTCCTGCCTCTTTACCCTCACCCTTTACTCCCATCCCTTCCCTTAGTTTGCACCCTCCTCCTTCCCTCCCCTATCTCCACTATATCTCCCTCTCTTCCTCCCCTCCCTTCCTTCCTTCCTCCCCATCCCCTCCATTCCTTTCCACCCCTCCTCCCTCCCTCCCCCTCCCTTCTCTTCCCTTTCCTCCCCTCCCTCCCCTCCCTTCCTGTCCTCCCCCTCCTCCTCCCTCCCTCCCTCTCCTCCCTCCCTTCCTTCCCCTCCCCTCCCCCTTCCCCTTCCTCCCTTCCTCCTCCTCCTCCTCCCTCCTCCCCTCCCTTCCTCCTTCCCCTCCTCCTCCCTTCCTCCCCTACCGACCCCTCTCTTCCTTTCCTCCTCTCCCTCCTTCCCTTTCCTCCCTCCTACCATTCCCTCTCCTTCCTCTTCCTCTCACTCCTCCCCTCCCTTCCCTCCCTTCCTCCTCTCCCTCCTACCCTCCCTTCCCCTTCCTTCCTCCCTCCCCCTCCCTTCCCCTTCCTCCCCTCCATCTCCCCTTCCCTTCCTTTCCTCCCTTCCCTTCCTCTCCTCTCTCTCCTCCCCTCCCTCCCTCTTCCTTCTTTCTCCCCCTCCTCCCTCCCTCCCTCCCCCTAGCCCCATACACTTTAATCCGATCCGGTGAAATCGACGCTAAATTCACCCTTACGGAATAAAATTTGCATTTTCCCCTCCTTCCCATTCGTTCTTTCGTCCTTCTCCCTGTTCTTTTTTTCTCTTTACATTTTTTCATGCATCTAAACATTCTTTTTCTATCTTTACCTCTTTTATCATCATGGATTTCTGACACGTTCTTTTCCCGTATAACATTCTTCCTTTTTTTAACTATTTTAACACAGGCGGAAAATATATATAAAAAAAATGAACAACACTCAACTTTTTTTTCCCATTTTAACACAGGCGGAAAATAAAGAAATAAAAAATGAACATCTAAGCGCGTAACTAATGCAACTGAACTTTTTTCTCCCCATTTTAGCACAGGCGAAAAAAAATAAATAAATAAAAAATAAACATCAACCTCGCGTAACTAATATAACCCAATGTTTTTTTACCCTATTTTAGCACAGGCGGAAAAAAGTAAAAGAAATAACTAATATAACCCTCACAATCCCTCCCTCAGCCCCCCAACAATCCCCCCCTCGAAAAATATAAAAAAAAATAACTATTATAACCCTCACAATCCCTCCCATCAGCCCCCCAACAATCCTCCTCGCCCCATCAATCCCTCGTCCCCTCAACTCAAAACAATCCCCCCTCAACCCCCCAACAATCCCCCTCCCCCTCCGCCCCCAACAATCCCTCCCCCCCTCAACCCCCCCAGCAATCCCCCTCCCCTCCGCCCCCCAACAATCCCCCTCCTCAACAACCCCCCCTTCCGCCCCCCCCCTCCCCCTCCGCCTCTCAATCCCCTCTCCCCCCCAATGATACCCCTCCGCCCCCCCAACAATCCCCAACGAGCCAGCATTCAACGCCAGTAACAATCACACTATCATTACACTTTTATGAATGACCATGCCAGTCTTTTACTATCAACATCGGCGCGTCAGGGGAATCCCGCCCTTCGGCCCTCGGCGAATAGAGATCAAAACAGCTCGTCACTCATGCGGGGGGGAACCTCATGAATATGCATGCAGCCCCTCATAGCGTTAGGAGGGGGGAGGAGGGGGAGGGGGAGGGGGGGAGAGGTAAAGAGGGGGGAAGAAGGGAGGGAGAGGTAAGGGGAGAGGAGGAGCTAGGAAGGGAGAGAGGGAGAGAGGGAGAAGGAGGGGGGTGGGGGGCTGGGATGGTGGTAAGAGGGACAGACAAGGGTAAGTAGGGGGAGGAAGGAAGGGGGAGGGGGGGGAGATGGAGGATGCTTCGTGGAAACTCTAAAGCCAAACCTCAATTAAAACGACGCATCCGAACGCAATCAGTTAAAAACAAAAACACGAACGAGAGTTTAAAAAAAAACGGGAAAAAACAGGAAAAAAAAGAGAGAAAATGAGAGAGAGGGAAATAATGTTTTAAAAAAGCGGGGAAAAAAAGGAAAAAAAAAGAGAGAAAATACAGAGAGAGGAAAAAAATGTTTTCAGGGCCTACGGTATTTTCGACCGGGCGCTTCCGTCTCCGCAACAGAGCAAATATATCCATGTCTTTTTTTCTACTTCGAATACGGAAAGGAGAAAAAAAGGAGAAAGATGGAGAAAATTAGGAAAAAAGACAGAAAGAAAGAAAAAAACAGAGTGAGAAAAGCAAATATGAAAAAGAATGAAAAAAAAAAAAAACAGAGAGAGAAAAGTAAATATGAAGAAAATGAAGGAGTAAAAGAAATAAAGCCAAAACAGAGAGAGAGAGAAAAGCAAATATGAAGAAACTGAAGAAGAAAAAATAAATAAAGCCAAAACAGAGAGAGAGAGAGAAAAGCAAATATGAAGAAAATGAAGAAGAAAAAAAAACAAACACAAATAAAGAAAAGAAGGGAAAAAGTACGTAATGAAAAATAAAAGGAAAATAGAAGGGGAAAAGGAGAGAGAAACATACTTTGGCATTTGTTTACGATTTTGAGTGCGTGGCCATGTGAGCGCTCAAGTGAGTGAGCTTGTGAGTGTAACTGTAATGAGTGAAGGCGTGAGTGAGTGAATGTGTCAATAAAGGAGTAGATGTAGATGTGTGTGTGTGTGTGTGTGTGTGTGTGTGTGTGTGTGTGTGTGTGTGTGTGTGTGTGTGTGTGTGTGTGTGTGTGTGTGTGTGTGTGTGCGTGTACGTGCGTGCGTGCGTGTACGTGCGAGCGTGTACGTGTGTGCGCGTGTAAGTGCGTGCTTGAGTGCGTACATCTATGCACCCCGTCCCCCTCGAACCTCGACCCCCATACAGCGCACAGCACATGTCGGTGTGCAACCACGAGTGTTCGTCTTAATGCAACTGTTTACACAATCCCGCGTGTTTACAGAAGCCGGTGCACGTGCGCGAGTACTTGCACGGAATTGTTGCACCGAGTAATTGCGTGGAGAATGAAGACGGACAGAAGAGGAGGAAAGGCGAGGGAAAACTATCAGAACGCGTCGTGGGAATGGGAGGAGGAGGAGGAGGAAGGGGGAGAGGGAGGAGGAGGAAGGGGAGAGGGAGGAGGAAGAGGAGAGGGAGGAGGGAAGGAGGAGGAGGAGGAGGGGAGGGAGGAGGAGGGGGAGAGGGAGGAGGAGGAGTAAAGGGGGAGGGGAAGGAGGAGGACGAGAAAGAAGAAGGAGGAGGGGGCAAGTAGAAGAGGAGAGCGAGGAGAGAAAGGAGGAGGAAGGAAGTAGGAAAGAGAGAGAGAGAGAGATGGAGAAGACAGATGACACTCCAGAACAGAAAGAGAGAGAGAGAGAGGGAGAAGACAGATGACACTCCAGAACAGAAAGAGAAAGAGAAGACAGACGACACGACACTCCCAAGCGAAACCAGAACAGACAGACAGACAGACAAACAGATAGACAGACAGACACACAGACAAACAGATAGACAGACAGACAAACAGACAGACAGACAGACAAACAGATAGACAGACAGACACACAGAAGGACAGTTAGCAAAACCACACTCCGGGGACAAGTGCAAGATATCCCTGCAACAAAACACACAAAGTTTTGCAATAAAGGTAGAGCAACATCCGCTGGTAATTCATTTTGACCTCCGCCGAAACGACCCTCGACCCCCCCTCCCCTCCCCCCCTCCGTCCTCCATCCCCCCTGCGGTTCCTCTAACTTCACTCGTTTCCCTTCCTCTTCCTCTTCTCCTTTCCGGCTTCTTTTATTTCTCTTGGAATCTGTTTTGTTCCTTTTTTTTTGGCCTGTTCCTCTTCCCTAGTTCCTTTCTAACGTTTTTTAATTCTAATATTTCGTTCTCTTCTTCCTTACTTTTGCTTCTTTCGCCCTTTTCTTCCTTTCTTCCTTCTGTTCTATATGATATACTTTCTTTCTTTCTATCTCTATCCCTTTTCGTTTAAAATCCTCTCGTCTTTTATTTTTTCTATATATTCTGTTCCCATCAAAACCTGATCCCAGTTAATCCGTCAAGACATGTATTTCTTCTTCTTCTTTATTTCTTCTTAACCCCCCCCCCCTCCTCCTCTTCCTCCTCCTCTTCTTCTTCTTCTTCTCCTCGTCCTCCTCCTTCTTCTTCCTTCTCCTTATTTCTTTCCGTTCTCTCTTCCACTAAACGATCTTTGCATCTACCTTCACCTTCACCCATCACCCCCCCCCCCTCCTCCTCCTCCTCCCACCCCACCCAGCCACTTCACGACCCGACCCGAGCTCAGGTAAGGGCCCCGTGTGGAGAAGGTGCGGGTAGAGGGGCAGGGGAGAACCGGACGAAGGAGGGGGGGGAGGAAGGGACGAAGGAGACCCCACAATGCACGGGAAATGAAGCAAGGTGCCCCGGTGGTCCCCTGGAGGTCTCCTGAAGAGCGGATAATTCACCGATGTCCCGTGTAAACATGGTAGGGTCACGCCTTGACGTCCGTCGGAGAAGTCGCCAGGGGGCCGATCACGAGCCTGAGAAACTCCTGGATGTCGGCGCACCTGCCTTCGTGGCCCTGCTTCCCCTGCTCCCACTCCTCCCTCTTCTTGCTTTCTTTCCCTTTCTCTTCTTTATCTTCCTCTCTGACTACTCCCTCTCTTTCTATCCGCTCCTTTACTTCTAGTCGTTGTTGTTATTCTTCGACTTCCTTTTCTCTTCCTCCTCGTCTTCTTGGCCTCCTTTCCCCCTCTTTCTCATCTTCTTTCTCACCGCCGTCTCCCCCGCCCTCCTCCTCCTCCTCCTCCCCCCGCGTCCCTCGCTCACGTCTTTCCTGCAGCAAGCACTTCCCTTTCACTCTCGTATTTCCATTTCCCTTTTATCTGGCTGCAGTACAAACCGTCCGTGATGAACTTATGCCCCCGCAACCCCTCCCCCCCCGCCTCCTCCTCGCCCATAAATCTCGCTCTCCACATTCGGCCTTCTCATGGAGTCCGGCGTTCGTTCGAGGGATTGCCTCCGCCTCCAGACGCCAACAAAAGCACAGCCTCGGCCCGTCAGACCTCCACCTGCGTCCTCCGTCCGTGCCTCTTCTCTTCCTCTATTTGCCTCGCCCTCCTGCCCTTCCTCTCCTTAAACCTCTGCCTTCCCTCTCCCTTCGGATCCCTCTCTTCGGCATGTTCCGCTTCCACCTGCCCGCCCCATCTGCCTTCTGAAGGAGGGGGTCTTCTCCCTTCAGGATCATCCGCAGAGCCTCCTCCCCGCAGCCTGAACTTGCCCCCCTTCAGCATCCCCCAAGCATCTCGTATCACCCCCCCCCCTCTCCTCCTTCAGACTGCTCTAACTCAGCCACCGTTTGGGGTCATCCCAGCCTTAATAGAGATAACAAAAGCGACCTTCCGAGGCGCCCCGTCCACCCAGGAGGTCCAGATAGCATCGCGGTCGAGCATTTGTCAGGCGTGTTTCCCTTGTGCGCTTGACGTGTTTCCCCCCCCGTGTGGCAGGTGGGCTCGTTACCCTCAGTATCTCGCCTGCCCCCCCCGGCCCACCCTGCCCCCTCTGCCCTCTCAGCCTGGCTTGCCCCATTCCAAGAACTCTCCCAACCCAACCGCCTCTGTCCCTCTCTCTCTGTCTCTCGGTGTGTATCTCTGTCCCTCCCTCTCTTTCTTTCTCTCTCTCTCTCTCTCTCTCTCTCTCTCTCTCTCTCTCTCTCTCTCTCTCTCTCTCTCTCTCTCTCTCTCTCCCTCCTCTCTCTCCCACACATACACACACACACCTCTAACCCACCTCTAGCTCATTCTCAGCTACCAAAGCACCCACCCATCCAACCAATACCCACCCACCCATTAACTACCTAAAAAACCCACCCACCCCACTCACCCACCCACCCACCCACCAACCTCCACTTCCCCGACGTCGGCCTCCAACACCCGATCCTTTCGTTGACCTAATCAGTGGCGAACATCTTATCAAGGTTGACCTTATCTCTGGCGGCTTTTCCTTCGAGATCCTGCGGCGGGCGATGGGCTGGAAGGCTAAAGGAAGGCCAAGGAGAACAAAAGGAAGGAAGTGAATAGAGGGGAAAGAGAATGAGAAAGTAGGATAAAGAGAGAGATGGGGAAAGAAAGAAATGAGAAAGAGAGAGAGGCAGAGAGAGGCAGCGACAGACAGCGAGCGAGCGAGGCGAGAAGAGAGAGAGAGAGAGAGAGAGAGAGAGAGAGAGAGAAAGAGAGAGAGAGAGAGAGAGAGATAGAGAGAGAGAGAGAGAGAGAGAGAAAAAGAGAGAGAATGAAAGAATAGAGAGAAAGAGAGAACGAAAAAAGAGAGAGAAAGACAGAGAGAGAGGGTGGGGGATGGACGTACAGATAACAGGTATATAGATCGTGAAGAATCATACGAGAGAGATTAAGTAAAGGGGCGATGGATTGACAGATAGGTACAGGGATGAAGATAGGATATGAGATAAAAAGGTAGAGATAGAGAGATAAGGGTGGGGAGGGAAAGAGAGAGAGAGAGAGAGAGAGAGAGAGAGAGAGAGAGAGAGAGAGAGAGAGAGAGAGAGAGAGAGAGAGAGAGAGAGAGAGAGAGAGAGAGAAGAGAGACAGATACATACATAGATAGAAAGAGAGAGACAGATTGGTAGATAGAGAGAGAGAAAAGAGGGACAGATACATACATACATAGACAGAGAGACAGCCATACACACATACACACACACAGAAAAACAGAAAAATAGAAAGAAGAAAAGAGACATCATATATCAGACCCAGGAGCCCCACGCGAGGGTCCGAAGCCCAGTCTGGCAACACTCACCGCCGAGGAACTTTAACGAGAACAAACAGGAGAGAGAGAGAGAGAGAGAGAGAGAGAGAGAGAGAGAGAGAGAGAGAGAGAGAGAGAGAGAGAGAGAGAGAGAGAGAGAGAGAGAGAGAGAGAGAGAGAGAGAGAGAGAGAGAGAGAGAGAGACAGAGAGAGACAGAGAGAGAGAGAGAGAAGCGAACAGACAAACAGAGAGAGAGAGAGACAGCGACAGACAGACAGAGAGAGATAGAGAGAGCTCAACGAAAGACAAAGACAAAGAGAGAAAAACAAAAAAAGAGAAAGAGAGAGAGCGAGAGGGAGAGAACGCGGCGCCCCTCGACCGCCCTCCTCCGTCAGGCTCCCGACGCGACGACGCAACAAATGGCGGCCTCAGCGCTCGTCGTGTCGCTACAAGTCTTAAATCCTCGAGATAAACACGACGAAGTAATTGCCAAAGCCGGTCCCATTAAGCACGGCCGACGGAGGGAGGGAGAGGGAGAGGGAGGGAGAGGAAGAAGGAGGGAGGGAGAGGGAGGGAGAGAGAGGGAGGGAAGGAGGGAGGGAGAGAGAGAGAGGGAGAGAAGGAGAGAGGGAGGGAGGGAGGGAGAGGGAGAGGGAGGGAAGGAGGGAGAGGGAGAGAGGGAGGGAGGGAGGAGGGAGGGAGAGGGAGAGGAAGAACGAGGGAGGGAGAGGGAGAGGAGAGGGAGAGAGACAGAGGCAGAGAGAGAGAAAGAGAGAGAAAGAAAGAAAGAGAAAGAGAAAGAGAAAGAAAGAAAAAGAGTAAGCACCTGAATAAAAAAAAAAAAAAAAAATCTAGCAAATCCCCCCCTCCGCCCCAGCCTCTCCACGCCCCTCCCCCGCCCGACGTGGCAACACTGCCGGCGGGGATGCAAGCACGGCAAGCACTCGGGATACCTCTCTCGGGCGGGACGGGTCAGCGGCGGTCTGCTCGCACTCTCCGCCTCCCGGTGCTTCTGCTTCTGGGCCGTAATGGTTTTAAAGCTCCCATTAGGTTCTGTTTATCTTTTTTAAGTTTATATTTGTGTGGGCGTGTGTTTTTTTTTTTTTTGTGTGTGTGTGTATGTGTGTGTGTGTGTGTGTGTGTGTGTGTGTGTGTGTGTGTGTGTGTGTGTGTGTGTGTGTGTGTGTGTGTGTGTGTGTGTGTGTGTGTGTGTGTGTGCGTTTGTGTGTGTGTGTTTGTGTGTGTGTGTTTGAGTGCATGTTTGCGTGCGTTTATGCGTGCGTGCGTTCGTGAACTGATGAGAAACACTAACATCCAGGAAGAAGTAATTACAAATAAAGACAAAATACAACCAAAAGACCAGCACAACAACAAGTCAAGAAGCTGCCAAACAAAACCAACAAAACAACAACAACACATCGACATACACGAAGACAACAGAAAAAAAAATAAATAAAAAAAATAAACATCAACAATGACAAAGGCAACCTAATGACACCGACGGCGACGGCGATAATGATGATAACGATGACAATGACAACATCACCATCACCACCATCAACATCAACAACAACAACAACAACAACGACCAAAAGAGATAACGAGGGCCTTCGTCTGACAATGATACAATGCCGACTTAACGACCCGCGCCGAATGGGAAGAAGAATGGGGAGGAAAGGAGAAGAGGAAGAGGAAAATAAGAAGGAAAGGGGAAAGGGAAGAGGAAAATAAGAAGGAAAGGGGAAGAGGAAGAGGAGGAAAATGAGGAAGAATGGGGAAGAGCAAGAGTAAAATAAGAAGGAAAGGGGAAGAGGAAGAGGAGGAAAATGAGGAAGAAAAAGAAGTAGGAGAAGAAGAAGAGGAGGAGGAGGAAGATGAAGAAGAGGACCAGGAGATAAGACGAGAAAGAAGAGAAAAAGATAAACGTCACGAAGTCTAGGTAAAGGGGAAAAATCAACATGGATACGAAAAGAAAACGAAAAAAGGAAAAACCAAACAAGAAGAAGACGAAGAAGAATAAGGAAAAGAAGAAGAAAAAAAAAACAAGATGAAGAATGATTTTTAAAAGGAAAAAAACCAGGAGACAAAAAAGAAGAAAAAAAAAAAACTGAAAAACCAAGATGAAGATTGATTTAAATGAAGATGGGAAAAAAACAAGAAGAGAGAAAAAAGAAGACGAAAAAGAAACAAAAACAAGAAGAAAAACAAGACGAAGAATAAGAATAAGAAACAAGAAGAAGAGCACCAAGACAGAGGACGCAGCCCGAGGTGTCGCGGTGCCGGACACCCGAGGACGACCCCGCCAGACGACCTGCTTCCTCGGCCGCGGCTCCTGGATCGACGCTCATTATGGACCCGGGAGTGTCAATCACACAGGGAGGGGGAGGGGGAGGTGGGAGATGGTAAGGGAGGAGGAGGTGGGGAGGGAAGGGGGGTGAGGTGGGAAGGGGGAGGGAAGGGGCGGGGAGGGTGGAGAGTGGGGTGAGGTGGGAAGGGGAGGAGGTGGAGAGGGAGGGGGAGGAGGTGGAGAGGGAGGGGAAGGAGAGGAGGTGGGGAGGTGGGTAAGGAGGGGGATGAGGTTGGGAAGGGGATGAGGTGGGTAGGTGGGTAGGGAGGGGGATGAGGTGGAAGGGGTGAACTACAGGGGGGAGAAAGAGGTAGGAGGAGGGAAATGGGAGAAATGAGATGGGAAGTGAGAAAGGGATGAGGGAAGGGGGAAAATGAGAGGGACATGAGGTGGGAGGGTGATATTCTCCCTCCTCCTCATCATCATCATCACCATCATCATCATCACCATCATCATCACCCTGTTTACGTTCTCCTCACTCCCTTCTAATCTCTCTTCGCTCTTCAGTGTCTGCTCGCGGAGTGACTGAAAGTTCAATTACAAAAACAGACATTTATGTCCTGCAAATGAACAGCCTGACCAACAGTAAATAAACGAGTCTATCCTGTAATAAAAAAAAGAAAACGGCAATAAAAAAATAAAAATAAAAAAATAAAATAAAAAAAAGACACGACCACATGCGCAAGGATAACAAACAGCGGCGACCGACTCCAATTAAACCTCGCCAACGAGCCATAAAAAAACAGAGCAATAACAAAACCAAAATAAAAAAAATAAAACATACAATTCAATTAAAAAAAAACACAAATTAAAAAATAATAAAATAATACACACTTTAACGCCTTGACTCCCCCTTCAACCTCCCCACCCCCCCATCACCCGACCCCGACCCGACCCGACCCGACCCACCGACCTCGCCGACGGAATTCCGGACAAGCGGGGAACATCCGGGACACCGAAGCCACCCCTCCCCCCACCCCACCTCCCCCTATCCTCCCCCCTCCCCCCCCGTATCGGAATGCCTAACCTGGACGAGGATTTCGACTCCTCCGAGCAAGCCCTCAGGAAAGGACAAAATGACAACGTATCTCCGGCGGGATGACAGCCTGGCATACCGAGGGGGAGGGGGAGGGAGGGGGGAGGTGGGGGGGAGGGGGGGTGGCTTGTGGGCAGCGCTTAGGATGCCGGGTTTTCTAAATAATTATGTTCGTTTAATAATGGCGTCAGTGTTCTCAGAATGTCGAGCTTTGGGGGTCGCTGTTCAAGCCTGAGGTTGGGGGGGTCTGGTATTTAATTAATCTCAGTCTCTGTTTCTCTGTCTGATTGTCTGCCTGCATGTCTGTCTGTGTCTGTCTGTCTGCCTCTGTCTCTGTCTCTGTGTCTCTCTCTCTCTCTCCCTCTCTCTTTCTCCCTTCCTTTCTCTCTCTCCCTTCCCTCTCTCTCTCTCTCTCTCTCTCTCTCTCTCTCTCTCTCTCTCTCTCTCTCTCTCTCTCTCTCTCTCTCTCTCTCTCTCTCTCTCTCTATCTATCTCTCTCTCTCCCTCCCTCTTCCTCTACCTCCCCTCCCTCCCTCTACCTCCCCTCCCTCCCTCTCCTTCCCTCCCTCCTCCCTCTACCTCCTCCTTCCTCCCTCTACCTCCCTCCCTCCCTTCCTCTCCCTCTCTCCCTCCTCCATCTCCCTCTCCCTCTCCCTCTACCTCCCTCTCCCTCCTTCTCCCTCTCTCCCTCTCCCTGGCTTATAATTAATTAAGGCTTCAGACCAAGTTTCAGAAGCAGCGATCACTGGTTCGTAACTAGAAACTTAACCTAAAATGATAATCCGAGCTGGGTCTTCATTTCCGTTTCAAATAAACTAAAATATAAACTGCAAAATAAGGAAATACAAAGAGAAAAAAAGAGAAAGAGAAACTAAAAATATAAACAGCAAAATAAGAAAATACAAAGAGAAAAAAAAGAGAAAGAGAAACTAAAAATATAAACAGCGAAATAAGAATAATACAATGGCAAGGCGAAAAAAAGAGAGAAAGAGAAAAGAAAAAAAAGAAAGGGAAAATTAAAAAGAAGGAAAAAAATATATAAATCACATGGTATTGGGTTTAATAAAAAGGTAAATGAAAACAGCCTGGGATGCTTTCAACCGATAACCGAACTTTGCTCCTGAACAAGATCACCCATTCCTATTTTTTTAACATCCCCCTCCTTTCCCTTCCCCCTCTATCCTCCCCATCCCCCGTACCTCTACTCCGCGCAAGCCATTACAGGCCCCGGTGCTCAACGGCGGCCAGTCACGTGGGCCACAGACACGGAATCGAGAAAAGTTAGGACAGACACTCCCGCGCCGACGCCATCTTGTCCGCTCTCTCGGCCCGGACTGGACGCCTCGCCGGACCTTCCCGCCTTTTTTCCTTCTTTTTCTTTTTTCTCCTTCTTTTACTATTCTCTCTTTTTTTCTCTCTCTCTCTAAAGATCGAGGCAAGTTTCGGTTACGACTCGAAGGGAGGGACACGCCGCGAGTTCTTATCGGCGGCATAACCCCCCCCCCCCCCCCCGAGCGATGGCAGTGGGGTTTAACCTGGCCGGGCGAGCGGGTTTATCTCCTAATGAGAAGCAAAGTTTTTCTTAACGGTCGCGTCGCCGGAATCGCTGGCTGGGACTGACGCTCCGGGGATCGGCCGGGGGTGGGGGTGGGGAGGGAGAGAGAGAGGGGGGGAGGGAGGGAGGGAGAGGGAGGGAGGGGAGGAGGGAGGGAGAGGGAGAGGGGAGAGGGAGGGGAGACAGAGGGAGAGAGGGAGGGAGGGAGAGAGGGAGGGAGGGAGGGGAGGGAGGGAGGGAGGGAGGGAGGGAGGGAGGGAGGGAGGGAGGGAGGGAGAGAGAGAGAGAGAGAGAGAGAGAGATAAAGAAACAGAAAAAGCGAGGGAGAGAAAAGAGGGGCAACAGAATCTATTTACTACACCTACCTCTCGCATCTGCGTGTGTCCTCTACCCCCATTGTAGCCCTCTTACCACCGTGTTACCCCACACCATTGTCCCCTGCCTCCCCCCCCTGCCCCTACCACTCACCGTCACCCCCTCCCCTTCCCTAGTCATCCCCCTCCCCCTTCCCCTCACCTTAGTCACCCCCTCCCCCTCCCCACCCCTCAGACACCCCTCCCCTTCCCTCTCCACCTCAGTCACCCCCTCCCTCTACCTCAGTCACCCCCTCCCCCTCCCCACCTCAGTCACCCTCTCCCCCCCCCCACCTCAGTCACCCCCTTCCCCCTTCCCCCACCTCAATCACCCCAACTCAGTCTCCCCCCCCCCTCCCTCCCCTCAGTCACCCCTCCCCCCTCCCTCCACCTCAGTCACCCCTCCCTCTACCTCAGTCCCC
>NC_091565.1:42284568-42299568 GCF_042767895.1 Penaeus vannamei
CTCCTCCTCCTCCTCACCAACAATTAATCTCTCCAATAGTCATAGCGTGACATGTCCTGACACATTCTTCCTCTTCCCTGCACATGACGCCTGCCTCCCTGCCTCCTCCTCCTCTCCACTCTCCCTCTCGCACTCCTCCCTTCATTCCTCTCTCCCAGCCTCCTCCCTCCCTCTCCCCTCCCTCAATCTCGCCCTCCCTCCCCTCCTCTCCCTCCCTCCCTCTCCCCCTCACGCATCCTCCCTTCATTCCTCTCTCCCACCCTCCCTCCCTCCCTCTCCCCCTCCCTCCCTTCCTCTCCTCTCCTCCCTCCATTCCTCTCTCCCTCCCACCCACCCGCCATTCCTCTCTCCCTCCCTCCCTCCCCCTCTTCTCTCTCTCGCCCTCCTTCTCTCCATTCTTCTCTCTCGCCCTCCTTCTCTCCATTCCTCTCTCCCTCTCGCCCTCCCTCCCTCCATTCCTCTCTCCCTCCCTCCCTCCCTCCACCTTCCCCTTGGGCGTTCATGACCAGCCCTCCCTTCCCCCCCCCCCTCTCACCTTACCCTCGAGTGACAGATACTATCATTATTCTCATTATTGGGGTTTTCTTGTCCATTTTTTTCGTATCTCCTGTTTCTGGAATTTATTGGTGTGTGTGTGTGTGTTATGATTTTCTTTTTGTATTCACATTTGATGAAGACAAAATTTATGTTCTAATTATTTTCATTTTCATTTTTTTTTTACTCTGTATTACTCTCTTTTTTGTCTATTTACTCCCTCTCTCCTTTCTTTAAATTTCTTCTGTTCTCTCTGCATCCCTCTTTCTCCCTTCTCTATCTTTTATCTCTGCATTCCCGACGGAGAACAATTTTGGAAAAATGTTCAGAAATTCCAAATAAAGACAAACAAACTATTCAGTTAAAACAAATAGAGAGAGAGAAAAACCTTTCTACTCTTTTTTCTTCACGCCTTTTCTCTCGTCTCCCTTCCTTCTTTCTATCGTCTCCTCCTCTCCCTTCCTTCCTTATATCATCTCATCCTCTCCCTCCCTTCCTTCTATCATCTCATCCATTCCCTCTCTCTTCTCACCTTCTCTTGCCTCTCCCTTCCTTCCTTCTGTTATCTCATTCTCCCCTCTCTCTTCTCACCTTCTCTCGCCTCTCCCTTCCTTCCTATTGTTATTTCACTCTCCCCTCTCTCTCTTCTCACCTTCTCTCGCCTCTCCCTTCCTTCCGTCTTTTATCTCATTCTCCCCTCTCTCTTCTTCACCGTCTCTCCTCTCCGTTCCTTCTGTCGCCTCACCTTCCCCTCTCTCTTCTCACCTTCTCTCTCCACTCCCTTCCTTCTTTCACCTACTCCTCCCCTCTCTTTTCTCACTTTCTCTCTCCTCTCCTCTCCCTTCCTTCCCTCATCCCCTCCTCTTCCTCTCCCGACGCCTTGAAAGATGTAAAGAAAGAGGCCGCCACAGAAACCCGAACAAACCACTTTTTAACCACATGACCTCCCCCCCCCCCTCTCCCCCTCTCCCCCCCCCCCCTCAACATGCTCTCAAGACAGATACTGACCTTCCCTGTGTCAATTTGCTTGCGGAAAACATCTGACTTGCTTGCTCCGGGATGCCCTGAATGCGCGTGCTTTAGGCTGTATCTCTCGTCCTTTCATCCCTCTCTCTCTCTTCTCTTCTCCTCTCTTTCTCTTCTCTTCTCTCGTGCTCTTTTCGTTCGATATCTCTCTTCCTGTTCAATTATTATGTCTTTTTTCTCGGTCTAATTCTCTCTCGGTCTAATTCTCTCTCTCTCTCTCTCTCTCGGTCTAATTCTCTTCTCTCTCTCTCTCTCTCTCTCTCTCTCTCTCTCTCTCTCTCTCTCTCTCTCTCTCTCTCTCTCTCTTCTGCCATGTTTTTCTTCTCTCTCACTCTATCTCTTTCCCTCCTCTTCGCTAAGCTTTTAGTGCTCTATCGCTTTATTCGCTTCCTCCGTCTTTCTATTTCCTTTTACCCTTTCTCTCTCTGTCTATCCTCCTCTTTATCAAACCCTCTTGCATCCTTCCTGCCCTTTAACTTTCCGTTTGAGGAGTCATTACCTCTTTGTCAAAGTTTCGCGATTGCTATCCAAGTCTGCTTTATCCACGTCTCTATCATCCTTTTCGCCTTCGTCTATGCATTTATCTGCTCTTATCTCTTCTCTCTGTATATATCTTCATCTCTATGGCTTTTTCCATCTTAACATAAACATATATATATATATATAAACATGTATATTTCCTTCTCTCTCTCTCTCTCTCTTTCTCTTTCTCTCTCTCTCTCTCTCTCTCTCTCTACTCTCTCTCTCTCTCTCGTTCTTTCTTTCCTCTTCTAATTTTCTCTCACTCCTTATCATTACCCTCTCTCTCTCTCCCCCCCTGTCATCTCTCTCTCTCTCTCTCTCTCTCTCCCTATCTCTCTTTCTCTCTCTTTCTCTCTCTCCTTCCTCTACTTTATCTTCCATCCGCTAATCTCCTTTACTCTCTCTTTCCCTACTCTTCCAAGTTCTATTCTACCTTGCCTCTTCTTTAGAAAATAAGCTGACCCGAGTAACTACCCAGAATGTGTGTGTGTGTGTGTGAGTGTGAGGGTGTGTGTGTGTGTGTGTGTGTGTGTGTGTGTGTGCTGTGTGTGTGTGTGTGTGTGTGTGTGTGTGTGTGTGTGTGTGTGTGTGTGTGTGTGTGTGTGTGTGTGTGTGTGTGTGTGTGTGCTTGTGCGTATGCGTGTGCGAGTAAGAAAAAAAAAGTAAGAAAAAGAAAGAAAACTAGATTTGAATTAGAGAGAATGAAAAAAATAAATCAGAACCAACATAAAAAAAACAAAGAGAGAGAAAATGAGACTATGAGAACGGGAAAGAGAAGAAGGGGGGGGGGGGAGAGCAGAGTCCGAGTGCAGCCTGACCACGCGCGCGCCCACGTCCGGGACCACCAACGGCGCCCACCGCGGAGGCATCGCGCCCACTGTTCCGGCCGGGGCTTTCGCAGCATTAGCCGGCGACAGGAAACATCGGGCGTCGGGCTTTTATGGCCAGCTGGCCCTGAACCCCCTGCGATTGCACCTGGTCGAACCCCGGCCCCACGCTCCGCCACGCAAGCCACGCTATCAACACCCCCCTCCCCCCTTGTCCCTCCCTCCATCGCACAGCCACGCTACCAACCCCCTCCCCCCGCTATCAAGACCCCCCTCCCCCATCGCACAGCCACACTATCAACCCCGCGCTACCAACCCCCCCTCCCTCCATAGCACAGCCACACTACCAACCCCCCCTTTCCCCCTTTCCCCCTCCCTCCACCGCAAAGCCACGCTACAAACCCCCCTTTCCCCCCTCCCCCCACCCTCCCATCGCACTCTCAAGACACACCCACTGATCCCCAAGACGCAATCTGGGACAGGCCAAAACAACCGCCGTCGCCTCGAGGTAAAAGCACCGCAGACGATACCAAAATTAAAGGGGAGAAACAACATCGCGAGATCCACCAATACCTTTCCTATCCCTTACCCCCCACCCCCACCCTCTCTATCCCTTACTCTATCCCCTACCCCCTCCTCCCCTCTCACACTCTCTCCATCCCTGCCTCCCCCATTCCCCTTTTCTATCCACCGCTTCCTTATACACCCCTTCTCTCCATACACCCCCATCCTCATACCCAGTCCCCATAACCCCCCTCCTCATACCCATCCCCTTACCCCAATTCATACCCATACCCCCCTCTCCACCCAGGTCCCCCATACCCCTCCCCACCCCCCGAGTCTTCGTACTCATGGGGGAAGGGGAAAGGATGCTTGAGAAAGGGGAAAAAAAGAAGTAGAAAAGAGAGAGGAAGAGAAGAAAAAAGAGAAGAAAGAAGTAGAAAAAGGGAAGAAATTGGAAGTAGAAACAGAGAAGAAAAGAAGTTGAAAAAGAGAAGAAAAGAAGAGAAAAAAAGATGTACAGAAAGAGAAGAAAAGAAGTAGAAAATGAGAAGAAAAGTAGAGAAAGAAAAGAAAAAAAGTAGAGAACGCAAAGAAAAGAAGCAGAAACAGAGAAGAAAAGAAGTAGAAACAGAGAAGAAACGAAGCAGAAAAAGAAAAGAAAAGAAATAGAAAAAGAGAAGAAAATAAGCAGAAACAGAGAAGAAACGAAGTAGAAACAGAGAAGAAAAAAAGTAGAGAAACAAAAGAAAAAAACTAGAAAAAGAGAAGAAAAGAAGTATAAAAGGGGAAGAAAATAAGCAGAAAAAGAAAAGAAAAGAAGTAGAGAAAGAAAAGAAAAAAAGTAGAAAAAGAAGCAGAAACAGAGAAGAAAAGAAGTAGAGAAAGAGAAGAAAATAAGCAGAAACAGAGAAGCAAAGAAGTAGAGAAAGAAAAGAAAAAAAAGGCAGAAGAACGGCGTCTTGCGGAGGCTCGCCAGGCGCGTTCGGGTCGCCCTCTGATGTTCGGCCGACTGTCACGTTCGTCAGTCCCCGCGGCTTACTCGTCCTTGTCATGTCATTGTCAGCGTCACATGGATCTTGTGGCGCTTACACATGGCCCTCGCCCCCTGATGCATCCCCAGCCCCCCCCCCCCCAGCCCTCCCCTGCAAGTAGCCAGCTCCCTTTCTCGCTCCCTCTCTGTTTTCCCCCCTTTATTCTGCTTTCTTTTCCCCTTTCTCTTTTTCTCTGCCCTCACTCTTCCTCCATCTCCCTTTCCCTTTCCCCTTCCCCTTCCCCCATTCCTTTTCCCCTCTCCCCTCCCCTCTCCCTCTCCTCCCCCTTCCTACTCTCCCCTCTCCTTCCCTCTTCCCCTTTTCCTCCTCATCCCCCTCAACACCCTTCCCCCTCTCCCTACTCCCCAACCCCTTCCCTTCCCCTCCCCCCGCGCTTTACCCAACTCACGCCAGGTCAAAGAACAAAGCAACGGAATCAAAGAAACAAAAAACAAACAAACAAACCAAACAGAATCCAAACAAACACAAACAACCGAGCATCTCCGTCGTAATTCGGAAGCTCAGCTGACAACATCCAAGAAGGGTTTAAAACTAAAAAAAAAAAAAAAAAAACAAAAAAAAACTAATTTAATATCATCCATCTTAATCCACGATTCTTTTTGTTCATCCAACCGCCAGTCCACGCCCGTAGGAGGGTAAAAAAAGTGAATAATTAAAGACGTGACATCAAACTCCAGAGGAAAAAAAGAGTCAATTAAAAGTAACGGATAAACAATGCGAGTCTTTTAAGCTCGGCCTGACACGCGCGCCGCCATGACAGACGCCGTGCCTGCGGGGACGCGCTCGTCGGCGGCGGGCGTGTTTGCTTGTTGGGGCGTGGGCGTGGGCGTGGGCGTGGGCGTGTGTGTGTGTGCGTGGGCGTGTGTGTGTGTGTGTGTGTGTGTGTTTGCTTGTTGGGGTGTGTGCGTGTGTGTGTGCGTGGGTGTGGGCGTGTGTGTGTGTGTGTGTGGGCGTGGGCGTGGGCGTGGGCGTGTGTGTGTGTGCGTGGGCGTGTGTGTGTGTTTGTTTGTTAGTGTGCGTGGGTGTGTGTGTGCGTGTTTGCTTGTTGGTGTGTGTGCGTTTGTTTGTTAGTGAGTGTGCGTGTTTGTTTGTTAGTGTGTGTACTTCTTTGTTAGTGTGTTTATTTATGAGTGTATTTGTGCATTTGCTTTGCATGTGTGCGTGCTTGTGTGCGTTTGTGAACGTTCATTTGCTTGTTTCCGTGTACAGGGATGTGTATGGGTGTTCACACAAGTATAATACACACACTGTGGTCATCACGCGCACAGGTGTATAATCAGCTGATCTAAAGACTAACAATCGAGTGAGTTGCTGTGTTTGTTTACATCCGACGGCTCCTTGGAAATGAGCCTCGCCAGCCGCCCACAGACCACGCCCATCTCGCCAGCCGCCCACGGACCACGCCCATCTCGCAGCCGCCCACGGACCACGCCCCTCTCGCCAGCCGCCCACGGACCACGCCCATCTCGCCAGCCGCCCACAGACCACGCCCATCTCGCCAGCCGCCCTCACGCCACGCCCGCCCATTACCGCCCGACAAATTGGCCGCCATCCCCCCCCCCCCCCGCAGGACCTCGGAGAAACTCCCGCAGAAGGACACCCGACCCGCGGATGATCTCCAAAGCCCTCCATTATCTCCCCTCGGAGAGTCCTGATGCCAGCCTTGTAGGACGCGGGGACGGGAGGGGGGGGGGGGAAGGGGCGGGATCTTGCTGAGAGGGAGGGAGAGGAGAAAGGAGGAGGGAGGGAGGGAGGGAGAGGAGAAGGAGAAGGGGAAAGGGAGGGAGAGGAGAGAGAAGAAGGACGAGGGAGGGAGGGAAGGAGGAAGAGGGAGGGAGGGAGGGAGGGGAGTGAAAGAGAGTGAGTGACGCCATGAGAGAGAGAACACTCACCTAAAGCCACCCCTGCGTCCCTTCCCTCCCCCAATCCCCTACACCTCCCCTCCTGCTCCCCACAACACCTTCCCTTCCCCCACTCCCCTCCCCCTCCCTTCCCCTCCTCATCTGGAGTCATTCTCACGGCCCGAGAGTTAATTAAGACGTAATCTCAGCCGCCTCCGACCCAGACATTTGGGCTCCTCCAAGATGGCTCGCCCCCCCCCCTCCCCCCCGTCTCCTGATGCGCGAGGATCTTGTTAATGATCATCACCATAATGGCGGTGAATATGATATTCAAGATGGTTGCGGGGGGGAAGGGTGCGAGGGCGAGGGGGAAGGGGGGACGGCGAAGGGGAAGGGGGAGTGGCGAGAGGGAAGGGGGGAGGGCGAGGGGGAAGGGGGAGGGCGAGGGGAAGGGGGAGGGCGAGGGGAAGGGGAGGGCGAGGGGGAAGGGGGGAGAGGGCGAGGAAAGGGGGAGAGGCCGAGGGGGAAGGGGGAGGGCGAGGGGGAAGGGAGGGTTGTAAAGACAAGGGGGAGAAGAGCTATGGCTGGGGGACTGGTGGTGGTGGTAGAGGTGGTGATGGTGGTGGTGGTGGTGGTGGTGGTGATGATGGTGGTGATGGTAAAATTAATGGTCGTTCTGTTAGCTGCAGTAGTTTATGGTCGTAGTTGGAACACCATTAACATCATCTTTATTATCATCACAGTAATAATAGTACTGAGTAAGAAGCTCATGAACAATTGGAAACCATCTCTTCCCTAAATACCAAAAATGATGACATCAACCCAACTCAGCCACAGTCGTAAACCATACACGGGTAAAGTGTGGATTAAACGTTATTCAAAATCGTTCTCCCTTTCTCTCCCTTTCCCCCATCCTCACACATTCCCTCTCCCTTACCCACTCCATCTCATCTCCCTTTTCTCCCTCTCCCTTTTTTTCCACCGTCTCACCTCCTCTTCTGTCTCTCCCTCCCTCTCTGAATCTCTCCTTCTCCTTCTCCCTCTCCCTTCCTCTCCCGTCTCCCTCTCTGACCTTCATCTTTCCCCTCCCTTCCTCCTATCCTTCCCCCTCTCCTTCTCCCTCCTTTAACAAGAAAGACGAACGGAAATACGAAGAGAAAAGACACTAACTGCAGTTTAATTGAATGGAACGACCCGTAGCCTAGGGACACAACGAACGGGAAGAAGCGCAGATGGCGATAGGAGAGGGGAGACAGGGGAAAGGATAATAATAATGACATACTAAAAAGCTAGAGAAAGTATAGTGGGAGAAAGGAGAGAGGATAATAATAATGACATAATAAAAAGCTAGATAAAGACAGGTGGGAGAAAGGAGAGAGGATAATAATAATGACATACTAAAAAGCTAGAGAAAGTAAAGTGGGAGAAAGGAGAGAGGATAATAATGATGACATACTAAAAAAATACATAAAGTAAGGTGGGAAAAAGGGGAAAGGATAATAATAATGACACTAAAAACCTAGATAAGGGAAGGTAGGAGAGATAAGGCAAGGTAACGCGAGACGAGGCACAGAAAGGTAAAAGGAAGGGAAGTGTAAGGCAAGTTATGATAAGGCAATTTATGGCAAGGCAAAGGCAAGGCGAAGCGGAGTATGGCAATTTAGCAAACGCAAGGAATACAAGGGAAACGAAGGCCGGGATAAAGCAAGAGGAAGGAAGGAAAGAAAAAAAAGGAAAGACGTGGATGAGGATGAAAACGAGAATTGTGAGAGACAGGATAGCAAGCGAGAGATAGATAGATAGATAGAGATAGAGATAGATAGATAGATAGATAGATAGATAGATAGAGAGAGAGAGAGAGAGAGAGAGAGAGAGAGAGAGAGAGAGAGAGAGAGAGAGAGAGAGAGCGTGAAGAGGAGAGAGAGACAGAGAGTGAAGAGGAGAGAGAGAGAGAGAGAGAGAGAAGCGAGAGGTGGAGAGCAAAAGCAAGGTAAGAAAGGTCAAAGCAGGACTTGATAATTACAAGGCAAGGCACGGCAAGATAAGCCAAAATAAAACAGGACAAGAAAAGCCAAAACAAAGAAGAGGACACAAGACAAAGCGAGATAAAGACAGAACAGGACAAAACAAGACAAGACAAAAAACAAACAAGGTGACTTAAGACAAAACAAGATAAAGGCTAAACAAGACAAAACAAAACAAGATAAAGAATAAACAAGACAAAACAAAATAAGACACAAAAAAACAAAACAAACAAGAGACAAGACAAAAGAAAATAAGGCAAGACAGGACAAAAAACAAAACAAATGAAAAATAGTTTTAGAAAGGGGAAAAAAAGAAAAAAAAACAGAAATGGAAAAACAAAAACATGAAAAATAGTTTTAGAAAGGGAAAAAAAGAAAAAAAATAGAAATGGAAAACAAAAACATGAAAAATAGTTTTGGAAAGAGAAAAAAGAAAACAAAAAACAAATGAAAAAACAAAAAAACAAAGAAAACTTGACCCGAAATGTAAGAGCCCAATTTTGAGCGACATCTACACTACAAACAAAAATCCAAACTCCACCTTGATCTAATTTCTCCTGCTCCCTTCGCTTTTCCGCCTCTTTAGCGTTTTCCTTCCTTTTCGTTTGCTTCTATAACTGCGTTTGGTAATTGCTTTACCTCCATTAACACTCCCTTCCTTTCTCTCGGTCTGCCTGCCTGCGTGTCTGTCTGTCTGTCTGTCTCTTGTTTTTATTTGTAGCTGCATCTCTGTCTTTCTTTCGGGCCTGTTATCCTCCCTTCCTATCCTCTCCCTTCTCCCTCTTTCTTTCTCCCATTTCCTCCCTTTCTCTTTCTCCCTTCTCAACCTTTCTCTCTCTCCCCTCATCTCCCAACTCTCTCTTCTCCCCTTACCCCCTTACCCACTCACTCTCCCCTCCCCCTCATCCTCTCCTCCCCCTTCATCCCCTCACCTCTCAGCCCCGCTTCTTCTCCCCTTACCTCCCCCTCATCCCCTCACCCTCTCCTCTCCCTTTAACCCCCTCCTTATCCCCGTACCCCACTCACTCTCCCCTTACCCTCTCATCCCCTTCACCCTCTCCTCCCCTCCCCCTTTATCCCCTCACTCCCCCGTCATCCCCTCACCCCCCCTTCCCCTTCCTAAGACCTTTCCATTACCAGAGATTACTCCTTAACCGTAATAACCCGCTGGCGAGAGAAAGGAAGAAGAGAATCGCAATGGCTTACCTGAATACACAGAATTTTGCGAGGAAAAAAAAAGAGGAAGAGAGACAAAAAAAAAGTGGCTATGGCGGAGGGGAAGGAGGTTAAAGAGGGGGAGGAGAGGAGGAGAGAAGATGAGGAATAAGGATGATGGAGGAGAAGAAGGTTAAAGAGGGCGGAGAGGAGGAGAGGAAGAGAGGAGGGAGGAGAGGAGAAGATGAGGAATAAGGACAATGTAATGAATAGGAGAAATGAGAGAGGTGATGATAATAATGGTGAGGTTAATGATAACAGCAATAATAATAACAATAAATAACTATCATACGAAGAAGAAGAGAAACAAAACATTAAAAAAAACTCAAAAACAAAAAACAAAACAAAACAAAAAAAAGCACACTCAAAACAAAAACAAAAAATAAATAAATAAATAAATAAATAAAATAATAAAAACCTAAAAAAATGAAAAACAAGCCTCAAAAACAAAAAACAATAAATAAATCAATAAATAAAATAGTATAAACTTTGAAAAAATGAAAAACAAGCCTCGAAAAAAAAATATATAAAAAGTCGGGAGCCAGGAACGCCCACTCCAGAGATCACAGAGTCAGCCAGACAGACAGACAGACAGACATACAGGCAAGCAAAACCCAACTCGAGACAAGAAGAGGAAAAAAGGAGGCGGGGGAGGAAGAGGAGGAGGATAAGAGGTGGGGTGGGGGAGAGGAGGAGGAAGAGGAAGAGGGGGTGGGCGGGGGAGGATAAGAGGGGGAGGGCGAGAAGGAGAAGAGGGAGGAGGAGAAGAGGGGGAGGCAGAGGAGGAGTAGGATAAGAGGTAGGGGCGGGGGAGGAGGAGGAGTGGGGGAGAGGAGGAGAAGAGGTGAGAGGGTGGGCGGGGGTGGAGGAGGAAGGGGTGGGAGGGCATTCGACATGGGCAAACTAAGCGTAACCAGCAATTACTGCCAAACAGATGAGCTTAATGCCAAGCTGACGAGGTAAATGTGATTTTCTTTTCTCTCCCCCTCCCCCCATCCCTCTTTTTTTTCTTTCTTTTTTTCTTCCCTCTTTCTTCTTGTGCACTTCTTTCCACCTTCTGTCACGCCTGGCGAGCTCTCAGGCAGGTGAGCCGGAAAGACGAGTGGCGGGAGAAGTGGCGGCGCTTCTTGAGGCTGGGATGCGTCTTTTCCTCCGTCTCCTGCTGTTTGCTCATGTTTCTTTCGGTTTCTCTTCCTTCTTTCTTTCTCTTCCTTCTTTCTTTCCTTTCCTCTTCAGTTCCTCTTCGCGTCTTTTCCTCCGTCTCCTGCTGTTTGCTAATGTTTCTTTCGGTTTCTCTTCCTTCTTTCCTTCTTTCCTTTCCTTTCCTCTTCCGTCCTCTTTACGTTTTTTTTCTCCGTCTCTTGCTGTTTACTCATAATTCTTTCGGTTTCTTTCGGGTTTCCCTTCCTTCTTTCCTTCCCTCTTTCGTCCTTTTTACGTCTTTTCCTCCGTCTCCTGCTGTTTGCTAATGTTTCTTTCGGTTTCCTTTCCTTCTTTCCTTCCCTCTTTCGTCCTCTTTACGTTTTTTTCCCTCCGTCTCTTGCTGTTTACGAATGTTTCTTTCGGTTTCTCTTCCTTCTTTCCTTTCCTCTTCCGCTCCTTTTACGTCTTTATCTCCGTCTCTAGCTGTTTACTCATGTTTCTTTCGGTTTCTCTTCCTTCTTTCCTTCCCTCTTCAGTTCCTCTTCGCGTCTTTTCCTCCGTCTCCTGCTGTTTGCTAATGTTTCTTTCGGGTTTCCCTTCCTTCTTCCCTTCCCTCTTTCGTCCTCTTTACGTTTTTCTCCGTCTCCTGCTGTTTGCTAATGTTTCTTTCGGTTTCTCTTCCTTCTTTCCTTCTTTCCTTCCCTCTTCCGCTCCTTTTACGTCTCTATCTCCGTCTCTTGCTGTTTACTCATGTTTCTTTCGGTTTCTCTTCCTTCTTTCCTTCCCTCTTTCGTCCTCTTTACGTTTTTTTCTGTTTCCTCTCCAGTTCCTCTTCGCGTCTTTTCCTCCGTCTCCTGCTGTTTGCTAATGTTTCTTTCGGGTTTCCTTCCTTCTTTCCTTCCCTCTTTCGTCCTCTTTACGTTTTTTTCCGTTTCCTCTTCAGTTCCTCTTCGTGTCTTTTCCTCCGTCTCCTGCTGTTTACTAATGTTTCTTGCGGGTTTCCCTTCCTTCTTTCCTTTTCTCTTCCGCCCCCTTTACGCCCTTTTCTCCGTCTCCTGCTGTTTGCTAATGTTTCTTTCGGTTTCTCTTCCTTCTTTCCTTCCCTCTTCAGTTCCCCTTTGCGTCTCCTGCTGTTTGCTAATGTTTCTTTCGGTTTCTCTTCCTTCTTTCCTTCCCTCTTCAGTTCCCCTTTCCCTGCCATTTCTTCTTCTTCCTCTTCTTCTACGTCCTCTCTACCTCTTCTTCTTTCACCTCTTCTCCTTTTTCCAATTCTTCCCCTTCCTCTTCCTTCTTTATCCTCCTCTTCTTCCCATCCTTTCTCTTCTTCTTCTTCTTCTTCTTCTTCTTCTTCTTCTTCTTCTTCTTCTTCTTCCTCCTCTTCCTCCACCCCAAAGACGCACAGATATCAACGCGCCAGAGAGACACAAAACCGCCCGACGCATCCCGCCATTCCTCCGCGCGGAAAACGTGTCCCTTCCCGCCTTTTTTTGTTTTCTTTTTTCTTTTTTTAACCTTCGGCTTAATTAACAGCTTTACTCGAGTCTAATATGCAAATGCGGTCATTTACCTGGAAATCGAGGGGGGCCTTCGCGCGGGTCCCTCCAGCGGCCGCCATTCAGGGTTCAAGTAAGGGTTAACCTGAACAAACACTCGCATAAAGGCTCCATCAAGACGCCGGAATTGTTCGGGGCGGGGCGGGGGTGGGGGTGGGGGTGATGTGCGCGTGCGGGGGAGAGGGAGGAGGAGGGAGAGAGAGAGGGGGAAGGGAAGGGGGAGGGAGGGGAAGGGGGAGGAAGGGAGGGAGAGAGCGGGGGAAGGGGAAGGGATGGAGGGAGGGAGGGAGGAAGGGGAGGGGAGGAGAGGGAAGGGAAGGGGAGAGAGAGAGGAGGACGGAGGGAGGGAAGGGGGAGGAGGAGAGGGGAAGGGAGAGGGAAGGGTGGGAGGGAGGGAGGGAGAAGGGAAGGGAGAGAGAGAGAGAGGGGGAAGGGAAGGGAAGGGGGAGAGGGTAGAGGGGAGGGAGAGTGGGAGGAAGGAGGCGGCGGAGCGATTCTTCTATGCAAAGGCTTTTAAACATCATTCAAAGATTTATTCTCACTTTATAAAAATCTCTCTCTCTCTCTCTCTCTCTCTCTCTCTCTCTCTCTCTCTCTCTCTCTCTCCTGCTTGCTTGCTTGTCTGTCTGTATGTCTCCCTCTTTCCCTCCCTCTCCACATCCCCCCCCTCCAAAATATCCTTTCATTCTGAGCTACAATCCCACTATCCCCTCCTCCACTCTTTCCCCTCCCTCCTTCGCCCCCACCCCTCCCCCTCCAAAACAACCTCCAATCTGAGCTACGAACCCCCCTATCCCCTCCCCTCCCCCTCCTTCACCCCCACCCCTCCCCCTCCAAAACAGCCTTCAATCTAAGCTACGATCCCCCTCCATCCCCTTCCCCACCCCCTCCCCCTCCTTCACCCCCTCCTCCGACCTAGATGGAGCGCCCTAACTGGCTCCGACCGGCCGCTGTCCCCTCGTCTCGCGGTGACACTTCTCCCCTCAAGTCAGTGTCTCGCCTTCGTCCCCCTCTCCATGTTTCCCCTCCTCCGATTCTTCTAGAAAACTTCCTGTAAACCCGTTAGATGTCCGAGAAAAGGGGGAGGGGAGGGGAGGGGAGAAGGGAGGGAAGGGAGGGAGGAGGGGAGAGGAAGGGAGGGGAGGGAAAGGGAGGGAGAGGGAGAGGGGAGGAGAGGAGGGGGAAGGGAAGGGGAGGGGAGAGGGACAGGAGGGAATGCAGACTCCTTTCCCCAACCTCACAAACATTAAGAAAAAAAAATCACAAACACACGCTTCTTCTTCTTCCTCTTCACTTCCCTCCCCCGCCAACTATAAACACGCCACAACACCAAAGAGCATATGCTTCCACCTCGCATCCCCTTCCCCTTCCCCCCACCCCTTGCCCAGCCCCCTCTCTCTCCCCTCCTGCCCCCCCCCACTCCTCACACAATCTCCAATCTCATACCCAGTCCGTCCCCTCTCGCCTTCTCTCCCTCCCCTCCCCACCCTACTGCCTTCTCGCCTTCTAACCCCACCCCCTCCCCATCCTACTTCCCTGTCGCCTTCTAACCCCACCCCACTCCCCATCCTACTCCCTCTCTCCTATCCCTCCCCCACCCTACCTCCTTCACTCCTATCCCTCCCCCAATCTACTCCCCCTCCCCCTCTCTCTCCTCCCCTACCCCACCCAACCCCCCCACCCCGCCCCTCCTGTCGGTCACGCCCAAAGGGATCTCGAGCAGCGAACAGTAATCAAGGTCCAGCAAGCAAGACAAATTGGCGAGTGCGTCGTCCACTTATTAGCACACTTCGTCTTGATTATCGCTCTTGCTTGCTCTCTCTCTCTCTCTCTCTCGTTCTCGCTGTCTGTCCCTCTGTCTGTCTCTCTCTCTTACTCTCTTGCTCTCTCTCTCTCTCTCTCTCTCTCTCGTTCTCGCTGTCTGTCCCTCTGTCTCTGTCTCTCTCTCTCTCACTCTCTTGCTCTTGCTCTCTCTCTCTCTCTCTCTCTCTCTCTCTCTCTCTCTCTCTCTCTCTCTCTCTCTCGACACACACAAACATACATATTTACATAAAATATAAATACGTAAATATGTATAAACACACACACACACACACACACACACACACACACACACACACACACACACACACACACACATATATATATATATATATATATATATATATATATATATATATATATATATATATAAGTATGTGTTGTGTGTGGACTTAAGTACATGCATACATTATATTTATATATGTATGTGTAAGTATTTATGTGTGTGTATATATAGATACATTTATACATATATATATATATATATATATATATATATATATATATATATATATATATATATATATATAGAGAGAGAGAGAGAGAGAGAGAGAGAGAGAGAGAGAGAGAGAGAGAGAGAGAGAGAGAGAGAGAGAGAGAGAGAGAGAGAGAGAGAGAGAGAGAGAGAGAGAGAGAGAGAGAGAAAGAGAGAAAGAGAGAAAGAGAGAAAGAAAGAAAGAAAGAAAGAAAGAAAGAAAGAAAGAAAGAGAGAGGGAGAGAGAGAAAATACAGAGAGAGAACGAAGAGAAAGTAATAAAAAAAAGGCGACACAAATGCATCCATCCCCTACACACAAAACCAACGCACGCATTACGCCATTAAAAACCTCCCCTTTTCACTCCCTCCCACCCTTCCTTACCCCTCCTCCCCTCCCACTGGCTTTTAAACACTCCCCTCCCCCATTTCACAGCCCCCTCCCCCCAACCAACACTAACTCC